>NW_027069763.1:180634-256728 GCF_002906115.3 Quercus suber | reverse complement strand
GAATCCTCAAGAGGGTCAGATTCTACAGGGGCAGGTGGATGAGCTTTTGAGCAAGGGGCAGATCAGGGAGAGTATGAGTCCATGTGCAGTACCGGCACTGCTAACACCAAAGAAGGATGGGAGCTGGCGTATGTGTGTGGATAGTCGAGCCATCAACAAGATCACAGTCAGGTATCGATTTCCTATTCCCCGACTAGATGACATGTTTGATATGCTGAGTGGGTCCAAGTGTTACACCAAGCTGGATCTCAAGAGTGGGTATCACCAGATTCGGATCCGACCTGGAGATGAGTGGAAGATAGCTTTTAAGACAAAGGAGGGGTTGTATGAGTGGATGGTAATGCCTTTCGGATTGTCCAATGCTCCCAGCACTTTCATGAGACTTATGAATTAGGTATTGAAACCATTTATTGGAAAGTTTGTGGTAGTTTATTTTGACGATATCCTGATTTACAGTAAGACAGAAGCAGCCCACTATAATCATGTGCGAGAAGTATTAGCGGTGTTACAGGCCAATGAGTTGTATATCAACTTGAAAAAGTGCAGCTTCTTGACTGATAAGTTGTTGTTCTTAGGGTATGTGGTCAGTGCGGATGGGATTCATGTTGATGAGGACAAGGTCCGTGCAGTCAGAGAATGCCCAACCCCAAAGACAGTGAGTGATGTGCGAAGTTTCCATGGGCTAGCAACCTTCTATCGGAGGTTTGTTCGAGATTTCAGTAGCATAGTAGCCCCTATCACTGAGTGTCTGAAGAAGGGGAGGTTCTCATAGGGAAAAGAGGCAGAACAAAGCTTTGCCTTGATCAAGGAAAAGTTGACCACAGCCCCGGTTTTGGCATTGCCCAACTTTGATAAGGTGTTTCAAGTGGAGTGTGATGCATCTGTGGTCGGGATAGGCGCTATTCTTTCACAAGACAACAGACCAGTAGCATTCTTCAGTGAGAAAGTTTGTGAAGCTCGAAGTAAATGGTCAACCTATGAGCTGGAGTTCTTTGTTGTAGTACGGACTCTTAAGCATTGGGAGCACTACCTGATTCAGAGGGAGTTTGTATTATTTACAGATCATCAAGCATTGAAGCACATCAACAGTCAAGTTAGCATTAACAGGATGCATGCTCGGTGGGTAGCTTATATTCAGCGCTTCCATTTCACATTGAAGCACAAGTCTGGTGTCACTAATAAGGTGGCTGACGCACTCAGCAGGCGAGCATCTTTGTTGACCACCCTACGTATTGAAGTTGTAGGGTTTGATTGCCTCATGGAGCTGTATAAGGATGATGAGGATTTCGGTGATATTTGGGGTAAGTGTCAACAAACTTATACTGCTGTCAATAGTATGTACATCCATTCCTCTTTCGGGGTAACCAATTATGCATCCCTAAAAGTTCATTGAGGGAGCAGATTATTAGGGAGCTGCATGGTGGAGGTTTGGGTGGACATATGGGCAGAGATAAGACTATAGCATTGGTGGAAGAGAGGTATTATTGGCCACAACTCAAGAGGGATGTTGGAAATCATGTGAGGAAGTGTCCAATCTGCCAAACTACTAAGGGTCAATCTCAGAATACTGGTTTATACATGCCTTTGCCAGTTCCACAAGCCCCATGGGAGGATCTGTCTACGAACTTTATACTAGGTCTTCCTCGAACCCAGCGAGGTATGGATTCTGTTTTTTGTTGTGGTTGACAGGTACTCGAAGATGTCCCATTTCATAGCATGCAAGAAAACTTCAGATGCTACTCAAGTGGCCAATCTGTTCTTTGAAGAAGTTGTGCGTTTGCATGGAGTGCCAAAGTCCATCACCTCTGACCGAGATACCAAGTTCATTAGTCACTTCTAGCGGACTTTGTGGAAGCGTTTTGACACTTCCTTGAATTACAGCAACACCAGTCATCCACAGACTGATGGCCAGACAGAAGTGGTTAATCGCACTTTGGGGAATCTGATCCGGTGTATCTCAGGCGCGAAGCCCAAGTAGTGGGATCTTGCATTGTCCCAAGCAGAGTTTGCATATAATAGCTCAGTCAGTAGAAGCACTGGTAAGTCTCCATTTGCCATCGTCTACTGCGTGCCCCCAAAACACGCTTTGGACTTGGTACCTTTACCTGAGCTTCCAGGAGTGAGTCAAACACCAGAAAATATGGCTAATCGTGTTCAAGCCATGCAAGAAGAGGTGAGGCAGAAACTTGAAGCTACAAATGCCAAGTATAAGGAAGCTGCTGATAAGAAGAGGCGTGAGAAGATCTTCAATGTTAGGGATTTAGTGCTGGTCTATCTCAAAAAGGAGAGATTTCCTGTTGGTACCTACAACAAATTGAAGGACAAGAAGTATGGACCATTTCAGATTACTAAGAAAATCAACAACAATGCTTATGTGGTTGCTCTTCCTCCAGACATGAGCATTTCTTCTACCTTCAATGTTGCAGACTTGTATGATTATCATCCTCTTGATGAACCAGATAGTGGGAACTCGGGGTCGAGTTCTTTTCAAGTGGGGGGGATTGATGTAGAACAGACAGCACATGCCTTCCTTGAGCAGCAGGGGCGCAGGAAGTCACAATGCAAGATCAAAGGGGGGTACCAGTAGGGGGGCCATCGGGGTAACAGTGTCGGAATTGCATGAAATTTGGCAGGTTGAAGGGAAATGACGTTCTGATCCAGATTCATGATACCATGAATGTCGCCAAAATTTAGGCGAATTCCTTCATTAAGGCCCTGATAACAGTGTTTTTGCTATTTATAGTAATATTTGTTTTCCTTAATAACTTTTAGTTTAAAAGTCAGAATAAGGTCCCGTCTGTTTTGGGACGACCCTTAAGGTCAGTAGTTTATGATTCTGTATTTAACTCAATTTTGCCATTTTTGGTAAAATTCGGTAATTTTGTCCCCTAATCGCTTAATTAGCGCGAATTAGGGTTTTAAACGTTTTTTCTTAGTATTTATATGTTTTGTAGCTGTCAGAGGCAAATTAGACTATTATCAATAAACACAGACATTTGTCAAATTTTCTTCTGGTGGATTCCAGTTTTATCTCCTTGTGGATTCAGGGAAACCCCTCGTGGATTCGAGGTTTACTACCAGAAACTAACAGTTTAGTTTCTGTTCCATCAAGAGAGCATCGTGTGTGTTTCTCTTCAGGCTTCCGCGACATCAGTGTGTGATGTGAATCATACAAGAATGTTATACCTGTTTATATACTGTTTTCTGTCATGCATGCATTTACGCATTTGTTGAGTATTTCAGGAATAAACAGGTTAATTCAATTGAGCTGCTGTCTACACTTGCAACTGATGGATAGTAGTTAGGGTTGAATTTTGGTTTTATGAGCATTATTTTTGTAAAGGGCTTTTTAATTGTAAACTTTGATCTTAGTGTTTGTGTTTTGTCATGGATTACCAAAGAGGGAGTTTGTTAGGTTCTAAAGATTTACGATTTTATGTATTTAGAACTCTAATTTGTATTGTTGGCAAACCATGATCAAAACAAGTTGTTTAGTCTTGTTTAGACTTGCTCAAAGTTGGGTCTTTCATGTAAAGTTGGAATCGAGAGGCTGCAGATGCATTGGTGCATTTTGGCCTGGCTTGATCGATCGAAAGAAAGAATCGATCAATCGAATCTCGGGCATAATGTTTTTCTGCAGAATTTTCCAGCTCAGCCCTAATTCATTAAACGTTTTGGGTTTTTTGTTTTTACTCTAGGTATATAAAGAAAAACTCTAGCCACATTTTTAGAGTTGCTCCAGTTGAGTTGTTGCACATACTTTGCTGTTTTGTGTAAATCTCTTGTGAGATCTAGAGGAGCTTTCTTTTACATAAAACTTAGGGTTTTTCATGGTAGAGATTACTTCAACATCTTGATGATCAACTTGGTTGCTACCATTGAAGTTTAAAGAATATCAAGTGTGAGTGCTTGTAGCTGATTGGAGAATCCAAGAAAGAAGGAGTCCGTGAATTCGGAGCTTGCACGTGATCGTGTCAGTAAGATCTACTGGTAGGTAGCATTAGGAAGTCAAGCGAGGAGCTTATAAGTTCTTTTGTATGAACTTCGATTCTTTCAAGATAGTGGATTCAGGTTTACCTTGAGGATAACTAGGTCAAATCCTCCCCAGGTTTTTACCGTGTGATTTCCTGGGTGATCATATCATTGTGTCTTGTATATTTCCGTTGCTTTATACTTTTGATATGATTGTATGATTGTGATAACCTAGAATTGCTTAAATTGACTAAGTTAATCACGTGGCTAATTAACTAGGTTAATTTGGTTGTTTTAAGGGGTCTAAAACCGTTTATTTTTTATTTCGTAGACACAAGATTGAAAAAAAAAAAATCCCCAATTAATACTTTTTTTTTTTATGAAAACTTTTTTCTTATAGTGATTTTCAACTTATAGTGTCCGTTTAGGATGAATAGTTCTTTATCATCAAACCAAGACACCAATCAGTTTTTGGTATAGACAGGGACTGAACCCCAAATCTTTTATACAACTATCAGAGACTTTAACAGTTGAGTTAACTAGAACCCACCAATTTTTTTTTTTTGTTGATGAAAACTAGTTTTTAATACTTTATTAACACGTACAGTTTTTAAGTTTAAACCAATCTTAAAATACTATTGGCTGGTCCATACCATATGTGCACCTAAAGGCTTCATGTTTATGGAGAATTATTTATATTTAAATATTTATTAAGGAATAAAAAGCTATTCATATCTATAAAAAAATCCAAATCAACGAATTGGTTGAAAATAAATATAGAAGTCTAACATAATTAAATTAGAATTTATTTAGAAATAAATTAATAATACTAATTTGATTATGATTTGTTTAGTGCTTGGTTGCTTTATTTTAATAAAACAGTTATTTTTAATTAGCTTTAATTAATAGTAAATTAACAAAAATTAAAAATATATATTATATTGACAGTAAGGAACCACCGCGCACCCTTAGTGCAATAGTCACTCCACAAAAATAAATGCTTATAGGTTGTGGGGGTAAGGGCTGGAGTTCAAGTTTCCAAGAGGGATATGGACCTTCAAAAACTTAAATGGCAGCATAAAATCAACCAAAAAAAAATCAAAGACGTTTATTTTATTATAATAATAATAACAATATTATTATTATGAGACATTACTTTGTGAGAAATATGAGCTACCCTCTTTTGTTTTTTTAGGTAAGGGTTTAACTAATTAAAAAATAACATGATAACGCGATCCGGTTAATTCTCATTTTATTCAATATTAAATTATGGGTAATATTTGTTACATATGTACCTTGTTACACACGTATTGTTATATATCAATTTTTAAAAATTGTGTTAAAATATGAGTGCGTAATTAGGTAGGTGTGTATCCATTTTTTAAATATAAAGATAAGATAAAGTATGAAGGAAATAACAGAGAACATGCATGCAAAGACAATTACAGAGAGCTTGAGAAAGTTAAATACTTTTAATATAGGTTAGTTGTATATTAATTATAAGAGAAGTCACTCAAACTTCATGGAAATTGCCATTTTTCATGATAGATCAATGAAGAAGACAGCTAGATTCTCCAAGATTAAGTTGCCTGTTGACTAAGCTACAGTAAAATTAGATTATTAATTTTTCTTTAAAGTATTTTTATAGTGGTGAAAATCAACTTGTTAAGGCGATTGTTTCACTATAAGGATTATTTTATTTNGATAAGTCTTATTATTACTATATAACTTTTGACCCTTACATTTTGTTACCTTGGAGTCAAAACACACATAAAAAAGAAAAACTTTGAAATCTCATAAAGGAAAGAAAATAATTATAATTTTTCCCTTGTTAAAAGATTAGTGCTTCGTTTGTCTTGAACCAAAATATTTTTTGGAAAATTATTTTTCATTTCAAATGTTTTTTTTTTTCTTTTCAGGTAAAATATAGTCAAATTTGTTAAATATTTTTCGCTGATTATAAGATTCTTTATAAAAAGTTGTAAAATATGTTGCTTTTGAAAGAATTTGGTAAAACAAGAGATACAACCAGTTTTACACTCTCCATGACACGTTATTAATTGTAATAAAAAAGTTGCGTTAGTTGTGAATCCAATAGAAGACAAACTTCTCTTAGGAAAAAAAGAAAAGAAAAGAAAAGGTTAGTAATTTGAAGTGCAAAAAAAATGTAAAACTCAAATGTGTTTGAATGTGATCTTTTGGCTCTTCTTTATACTCTATTGACATAATATGCTTGTAAGAAATATCAAAAGTCTTATAATTTAATGATACAAATTTATCTCTTTTATTAGGAGAATAAAAAAAAAATCTCTTTTATTAGAAGAATCACATAAAAAATTAAATAAATAAAAATAAGACTTTTGATAATTCAGGGTCATCAATGCTACAAGCCTACGAATACAAACTCACCCATAACATTGACTAATGACCATGGGTCTATGAAGGAGATAAACCTTTTTTTATTTATTAATTCAAACGCCCCTTTCTCCGCCTAATAAGAGCATCAATTTCCGAGAGTTGTAAAATGAATATGCTAAATTTTAGCATCAAATCAATAAAAACGTGCATTACCAAGTTGTAATTGTAAAAATAAAATTACAATTGAGCTACGATATCATCCTAAATTTACTATGATACTGTAGCAACCTTAAACTGATAACTGAGTTGCGGTGGCATAGTTGTTGCTAAGCTGTAGTGTGGTCCTATGATGGAGGCGCTGTGGTGTAGTCCTGTTTGGATACCATTGTCGTTCCTATAATCAGAGCTCTTTGTGCGTGCGTTGTCTCATGTTTGTTCGGGTTCTAGAGAAGTAATATTGTCTTGAGTTCGCAGCTGCGTGGTTGTCGGTGTAGTTGTGTTTTCCATACAAGTATAAACATCAATGTAAATATGGTTACGGTCTTTTGGGATCACTACATCTCCATTGGCAATGACATTTGAGACCTTGGTCTTAACAATCTGATTTTAACTATTCTCTCAGTTTCGTTTTTTTGTTTTTCCCCTGATTTTGGGCCCTCAAAAGTACCTTAGCATATTGAAAAGCATATCAATTGTCTCTATTTGCTGGTTGACATTACTGATGATCAGAAAGGACTTTTCATCAACTTTCTAATTTCTATTAACCTTTTGTATTGGAAATTTTTCTGTGCAGAGATCTTGAAGAAGTTTGTCATTTATGCTGTCTGCCTTGATTTAATAGAAAATTAAATTTGTTGAAGGCGGTTTGGGTTTTGAGTTTTATTTGAGATTTGGGATTTATTTGGTTATTGGCTTTGAGTTTCTGTTTGGATAATTGGGTTTTGCTTGAGTATTATGTCTGGGTTTGAGTCGGTAATTGTGCCGGTGGGTAGTGTTAGATTGTTGAGAGAAAGAAAGAGACTGACGGAGCAACAAAAATTAGAGAGGGAAGAGAAATGGAAGAGAATAGAGATGATTTTGACTCTTTTGAGAATTTAGAGGTGGCAAAATAAGCCCAAACCTATTTGCCCACTCAAACCCACCAATTTTAATTAAACCCAAACTTACCCAATTATTAGTTGGGTTAAATGGGCATCAACCCAATTAGACCCAATAATAATTGGGTTTTAACTAAAAATCCATTGAAACCCATTGAACCCAATAACAATATACTCAAACTCAATCCAGCCCTTCCCACCCAAAAAAAAAAAAAAAAACCCCAACCCCCTCACCTCAAACGTTTCAGGGTTAGGTTTTCATTTTCCCCCTCATTTTCTCGGCCTCTAATCACGTTTCAAGGTTAGATTTTCATTTTCCCCCACATTTTCTCGGCCTCCAATCACTCATCAGTAAGCTTCAAATCTCAGATTTGGACCTTCTAGTTCGACAACCAGTCCAAACCCAAACAAAGTGCGGTGTGAGGCACCTCTCTCCTCAAGGTCTACACCTTCGACACTGTCAAAGATTTCTGGTGGTACCTTTCTAACCTTTCTCATTTCCCTGATTTATTCATGTTTTTGTGTCTATTACAAGGTGCGGCGTGGGGCACCTCTCTCTACAAGGTCTACACCTTCAACACCGTCGAAGATTTCTGGTGGTACCTTTCTAACCTTCCTTAATTCCCTAATTTTATTCAAATTGAGATATATTATTTTATTATGTAAATATATTATTTTAATATGTTGTATGGTAAAATAAAAATTAAGATGTCAGGTGTATTGTAAAATAATATGGTATAATAGATAAAGTAACTTTTGAGATGGTAAAATACACACATACACGCATGCATATATATATATATATAGAGAGAGAGAGAGAGAGAGAGAGAGAGAGAGAGAGCTTATTATCCAAAAAAAAAAAACTACATTTAGCTTCCAACAATGAATAATATATGTTGCATTTCTTGAGATGCTTCTTGTCCTTTTTTTTTTTTTCTTTTTTTTTAAATAAAATTGTCTTTTTTTTTTTGCTAGGTAGTTGTGAGGATAGAACTCCTAGCTCATAAATACACATGATACTGGATAGTGGTACCAGCAGGCTTCAAGGCCCGGTGGTTTCCTCAATTTTTTTTGATTGAAGCAACATTAATCAATTTAAAAATTAGAAAACTAGTGTTGACTTTTTGGCTCTTTCGATGCAAAGTCTATAAACGTATTTTCCTAGATATACCCTGTCTCCTAAGAATATTATACTCTCTTTGAACCGTTCACGGCTTACTTTCTCCGATCCCGATGAATAACTATACAGTATGTTGAATCTCATCAGAAGTTGACTAAGATAATTAGGGGGCAAGTTTTGCAATGCCAATCATATTATGCTTTGAATCTCATCAAATTAAACTCTTGCTTATACGCCACCATGTATAGTTAGTTTCCTCTTATATAAGTAGTCAGCTTTCTATCTATATCCTCATTCCCAAGAAATCCAACATGGCTGTATCTTCTAAATGTCTGTTGCTCTTCATCTCCCTCCTCCTTGGCTATGGTGTTCTTCAGCTTGAGGCTACTGCAGATAATCAACCTTACAGAACTTCTTATCACTTTCAACCTCCCAAAAATTGGATGAATGGTATGATTTGTTGACTTTCTTTTTTGAATTTTGTCATTATTTGTTATTTTATATAGCTCTAACTGTGTATTTTTTGTTTTTGCATCTTTGATTTTATCAATGTGACCTGTTGTGATGGTTAATTGGACAAATGGGTGTCTTTGGATGCACAGATCCTAATGGTATGTTCTTTCTAGTCATGTTCTCATTTTACAATTACAATGTTTCCGGCTTCATTAGTTTCTTTCATTTTTTTTTTTTTTTTAATCTTTTTATATTCAACTTTGAAAGTAGTGATGTCAAGAGTTATAGTTTGATTGGTTGACCCTTTCTAGTTTTTTCCCATAGGAATACCAATGATTCAAATGTTTCCACCACTCTTCATCATATTATCAAAAAAAAAAAGACTTTGAAAGTAGTGACAGATCAAGTATAACTTTTCATTAAATGTTACAAAACTCGTAACTTTTTATGTTATTCATGTTTTATGAATTTTATGGTTTTTTAATTTTTTTTAATTTTATTATTATTATTATTATTGTGAGGCCTGTTAGTTAAAAATGTATAGTAATCCTCAGAAATGGGCTCGGGGTCCAAAGGCCCAATCCAAGAACACGTAGTAATCCGAGGACAGCCTAAAAAGTTTTATTCTTATCAAATAGGTGGTATGAAAGAAACGAGTAGATATTATATACATCGGCATAACACACGTCCGAGGACACCAAAGTCCGAGGTCAAGGTAACCTTCATGTTAGCGGAAAGACCCCACCAAGTTGTATCTGAACTGGAAGTTGGATATAGCTTAGGAGGCGTCGGGGAAGGTAGCAAATATCTTTTGAGGCCATCACCTCCACATTAAATGCTTTCCAGCTAACAGTCTGGCCGCATTAATGTGGAGGTGATACCTAAACAGTAACTAAGCAGCTTTATGGCCACTAAGCTGAAGGTTCTGGTAGGTACTGGATGGGACAGAAAGGAGCTCCCAAGATAAGAACTACACGTGTACGATGGAAACAAGGGGAAAACGGAGTATATAACATAGGAATGAAGAAAACAAGAGGGGGGAGACAAAAAAAAAAAAAAGGAAAAAGAAAAAGGAGAAAAAGAAAGAGAAAGAGAGAGACCAATTGAAAGAGAGCCGAGGATAATTTTCCTCAGAGAGCGAACCGAAAGTATCCCTTATTGATTGATGAGTAGAACCCTTCCTGAAAAACAGTACTAGTTCTTGGACCCATACTCTAAAAATTTATTGTTTGGGCGGGTTGGGCTGAAAACCCATTCATTTTCAGGGTCAATCCAAATTGGGTCCCTACAATTGGCGCCGTCTGTGGGAAGAATTTGATCTGTTAAGAAGGAAGGGCAGGTGTGATACTCAAGATGGAAGAGGGAGTACCGCAGCAACCGTTGGTGGGCCCGCAACAGGCAGATGCTAATCAACAACAAGCAGAGTCTAGGGGCTCTCAGCACGGCGATCTGTTGGTAGGCCACGAACAAGGGGAGGATCATGAGGGAAGTACCCGTACAACCCATACAGATAGAAGCCGCTCCCGGGGGAAAGGCCATGTTTCCCCTGTAAAGAGTGGAGGAAATTTGCAGCATGAGATCAACAAGTTAAAGAGGGAGTTGCGATATGAACGACGAAGGCGTAAGGCTCATCACTCTAACCACTCTTCTGAGGAGTCGGATGACACCAGTTACAGGCAGAGGTCGAGAACTCCCCCCAGTGAGTCTTTTTCGTGCGAGGAAGAACACCACCGTAGGCGAAGAAGTAAAAGTCCGACTCGCCAGGGTCAGGGGAATGATGCCTTGAACAAGGCTTTGAATCAGGTCTCTAAGTTGCCCTTCACACGACATATTGAAGACGCTAGTCTCCCTCGACGATTCCACCAGCCTGTGTTCACCATTTATAATGGTCGAACAGACCCAGTGGAACATGTTAGTCACTACAGCCAGAGAATGACTATTCATGCCAGGGACGAAACCTTGATGTGTAAGGTTTTCCCATCTAGCCTGGGCCCGGTGGCAATGAGATGGTTTAATGGCTTGAGAACTAATACTATTGACTCTTTTGAGAAGCTCACTCAGGCCTTTGGCGCTCGCTTTATTACCTGTAGAAGGGTTGTTCAACTCTTGGGGTCGCTACTATCCATGTCTATGCGAGAAGGGGAAACCCTAAAAGCCTACTCAGACAGATACTGGGAGATGTTCAACTAGGTGGATGGGGCTCACGATGACGTGGCTATGAATACTTTTAAGGAATGTCTTCCAACTGAGCACGGTCTGAGGAAGTCCCTGACTGGCAAGCCTGTTACTAGTGTGCGTCAGCTTATGGATCGGATAGATAAATATAGGAGAGTAGAGGAAGATCAGATGCAAGGCAGAGGGAAGTCTAAAGCGGTAACTCAAGAGAGGAGGGATTTTAGGCCGGACCGGTACAACAACAACCGACCTAGGAGGGACTTTGGGGGGCAGTCAGGGCCTGCCAACTCCCAGGTGGTTAGTGCCATGTTCCGAGAACCAGTGCAGCGGGTTCTGGAGAAGATAAAGAACGAGCCGTACTTTAGGTGGCCCAACAAGATGGCGAGGGATCTTGCGAAGCGTAATCGGAATCTTTACTGCCAATACCATCAGGACCACGGACATATCACCAAAGATTGTAACAACCTGTGGGATCACTTAGAGCAATTAGTGCAGGAGAGAAAGTTGACCCAACTTCTGTATCAGTTCGGCGGCTGAGGAGGCCACGTAGGCTCGGCGTTTCAGGGAGACGCCTCAAGGGGACCTCCTTTGGGTACGATAAACGTCATATTCGCTGCCCCAGGGAGGACTGGGTCTTGCCCTTCCAGGGTAATGTCTGTATCTCAGTGCTCGGAGGAGGACTCCAACTCAAGGCCGAAGAGGGCCAGATCGGGCGCCTCGGTGGTGTTAGGCTTCTCAGAAGAGGATAAGAGAGGAACCATACAACCGCATGATGATGCTTTGGTGGTTACGATTAGGATCGGAGGGTATGACGTTAAGAGAGTGATGGTTGATGATGGAAGTGCCGCCGAGGTAATGTACCCTGATTTATTCAAGGGGCTGAATTTGAAACCCGAAGACCTGACAACATACAGTTCCCCGCTGGTGGGCTTCTAAAAAAAAAAAAAAAAAAAAAAAGGAAAAAGAAAGAGAAAGAGAGAGACCAATTGAAAGAGAGCCGAGGATAATTTTCCTCAGAGAGCGAACCGAAAGTATCCCTTATTGATTGATGAGTAGAACCCTTCCTTAAAAACAGTACTAGTTCTTGGACCCATACTCTAAAAATTTATTGTTTGGGCGGGTTGGGCTGAAAACCCATTCATTTTCAGGGTCAATCCAAATTGGGTCCCTACAATTATTATTATTATTTATATAAGATAGAAATTCTACTCTAGCATAATTTAAATATATATGTGTGTGAAACTCCCTTTTAGAGACTTGAATCCTAACTCTTACTCCCCACACCCCAACAAACACTTTACTTGAATGCATGTTATATTTCATATTAATTAGACTTTATTTATGATTTGAATGAAACAATTATAATGATAAAATATAAATAAGAATTGATTTATCAAAATACACATATAATAAAAACATATTGATTGATGTAAATTAAAAAAAGACAAAGTTTGACTATGAACTCAATTTATTAGAGGTGAATTCTTACAAATTAATTATTGAATTACATCCTTCATACTTATAAAATTTCTAGAAGATTAAAGATTAATAACTATGTCATTAATCAAATATTTAAATTTAAATTTTTGTAATCTAAAATTATTTATAAAAAATAAGTTTATGCACCTAATAGTAAATAACATCTGATTGACACTAAATTTGACATACATGATAAGAATATAAAAAACATGTAATTCAGTGGTTAGATTTTCAAAATATGTAGTAATAGTAATTTTTTAGTAGGAGTTGTAGCCATGAGCTATAGCCAAGTTTATATCCAAACTTTTTTTAACTAACAAAAATGATACCAAATGAATTTTGAATCCATCTCTAAAAAGTAGTAGTTTTTTTTTTTTAGTAAGAAAACTTAGAAAATAACACAGGCGAATTAAACATGGGGCAGAATCCAGTCTGAAATATTTCAACAATATTAATATGATTAAAAAAAGCGTCCAACATCACAGAAATGGATGTACTGGACACAGTTTCTTATTTTCTTCTTCTTGCGTGTGTGGGATAAGTAGAGTAAATGTTTCAAGGGCTGCCTGCAATTCATCCTTTTAGATTATAATCAACTAAATCAAGGAAAAAAAAAATCCAAAAGGGTGAGTCAGGTCTCAATCTCAAGGGAATGTAATTTATAAATCTCAGTCATACAACACAAGGATTAATTGATAGTTTAGGTCATTATGGTTACCGATTATGTAATCTACCTAGTATGGTAGTGTGTTAATGTGTTATATGTGGATCTTCTTGCAGGGCCAATGTTATATAAGGGAATTTACCATCTATTCTTTCAATATAATCCCAAAGGCGCAGTTTGGGGCAACATTGTTTGGGGCCACTCTACATCAACAGATCTTGTGAATTGGATCCCACATGAAACCGCCATCTATCCATCACAACCGTCTGATATCAACGGTTGCTGGTCGGGTTCCACCACGATCCTCCCCGAGGGTCGACCGGTCATTCTCTACACCGGAATAGACCCTAACAACCACCAAGTACAGAACTTGGCCATGCCCAAAAACCTTTCTGATCCATTCCTTAGGGAATGGGTTAAGTCCCACGATAACCCACTAATGGCCCCTAATTCCTATAACAAAATCAATTCATCCTCATTTAGAGACCCAACCACTGGTTGGCTAGGCCGTGATGGGTATTGGAGAGTAATCATTGGGAGCAAAATTAACCAAAAAGGATTAGCAATTCTTTATAAGAGCAAAGATTTTGCTCATTGGGAAGAAGCTAAAAATCCACTTTACTCGTCCAAAAAATCAGGTATGTGGGAGTGTCCAGATTTTTATCCAGTTTTGATCAAAAGCCCACTTGGTATTGACACATCAATTGATGGTCCCAATACTAAACATGTGCTCAAGGTGAGCTTAGATGATACAAAACATGATTACTACAAGATTGGAAGTTATAACCAGGATAAAGATATCTTTATTTCGGATAACGGTCCATTCCATAAAAACTCTAGATTGAGATATGATTATGGAAAATTTTATGCCTCAAAGACTTTCTTCGAAGGAAACTCAAAGCATAGAAGAATCTTATGGGGCTGGGTTAATGAATCTTCGAGTGTAGAGGATGACATCAAGAAGGGATGGTCTGGAGTTCAGGTAAGTTTAGCTCTACATAATTGCTTTATTAAATTTTAAGTTTCATTAGAAAAATAATTCAATTAAGTCGTTTGGATTTTTTTCCTAGTTAGTTTATTAACTTAATTTTTAATTTACAACTTTTTAAAGTTTTACATGTTTTATAAGTTTAATTTTACTTTTAACGACTTTAAACAAATAGGTTTTTTCAGCAAGAAATCAATCCAAACCATGCATAGTTTAAAGAAATGTTTGAATTAAACTCGCTAGTTTTGAAATAACACTAAAATAATTTAATCGAGTGTGTTATTTTTCACTTTTAAGTAATACAACAAGTCTTCCTCAAAAAAAAAAAAAAAAAAAAAAAAAAAAAAAAAAAAAAAAAAAAAAAAAAGTAATACAACAAGTTTTGCCTGTTAACGTGTCCATTGGACTTTAGGTTTAGGCCCACTTTTGGGTTTTTTTTTTTTTTAATAAGCCCACTTTAGGTTTTTGGGCCCACACATATGCTTATTATATAAAGGCATTTCAAAGGTTATTCATTGTCAAGAAAAATAATATAATTATTCAGTATTTTGAACATTCTTTAAAAAACGATGAAGAATTTAAACAAATTATCTCTGTGACACATTTTGCAGGCAATGCCAAGGAGTATTTGGCTCGATAATTCTGGAAAACAATTGGTGCAATGGCCAATAAAAGAAATCGAAACGCTGCGTTTAAAAGAAGTCAACTTGCCTAAGCAAGTGCTTAAGGGAGGATCAGTCCTTGAAGTTTCTGGTGTCACTGCAGCCCAGGTGATTCAAAAAAAAAAAAAAAATTAGTAGTGGGATTTTGCCACATGTCATATTACAAAGCAAAATTAATTTGTTAAATAGCTTATATGTTCTAAAACAAGTAAATTGTTTCTTCATAATATTTTACAGGCAGATGTGATTATTACATTTGAGATAAGCGAGCTCAGTAAAGTTCAAGTGCTGGATCCAAGTTGGACCGACCCACAATTGCTTTGTAGCCGAAAGGGTGCATCAGTTAAAGGTGGTATTGGGCCATTTGGGCTACTAGTATTGGCTTCAAAGGGCCTACAAGAATATACCGCAGTGTTTTATAGAATTTTTAAAAGCCACAGCAAATATGTGTGCTTATGTGCAGTGACCAAAGCAGGTCTCTCTCTCTCTCTCTCTTGCCCAACTTCAAACTTTTTTTTTTTTAACTCATTTTTTTGGTTCTTATGGGTTGTTAATTGTTGACAGATCTTCCTTGAATCATGAAAATGATGAGACCACATATGGAGCCTTTGTGGATGTGGACCCTGTTCAAGAGAAGCTGTCACTCAGAAGCTTGGTGAGTTGCTATATATAAAACCAAAGAAAACGTTTTAAAAAACACAAAGTTACATAACATGTTGTCTTTTTTGTTGGTGGCAAAAATAATCATATGGTCTACACATTGCACATTTGCATTCATGGGAAACTTAAGAACTGCAGCATGTTTTAGTGTCTAGCCTATCACAATTTACATCAAGCACTTTGAATCTTTCCTTTTTTGGATGTCTTACCTACTCCATACCTGCCTAGGGATGGAAAGTAAATCAGTTACATTGCATTCATGGTTTACTTAAGAAGTGCAAGATGTTTCTATAGCTCATCATAATTTCCATCAAAACACTTTAACAATCTTTCTTTTGGGGAAGGGCTAGACTTCTATCTAGTGCTCCAATAAATTAGACCAGATATGAGACTGACATGTAATCATTGTTTGATATATAGTGCATCCGTGTGATATCCAATACATTGAATGTAAGCAAGCAACTTCTATTCTTTGATATTGCACCTATTCAGGCCTTGCCTAGCCTATGGATGATAGTTAATAAGATTTGGTAGGTTTTTCAATTCTACTAAATCCTAATAAGGTGAGTTTGGGGTTTTTTTAATGGGTATGAAATAGGTTTGGGTTTTCAATCTTGGGTTCTTGAATCCAATACAATTATATATGATTTAAATTATTAAAATGTTCCTATCATCTATTTTATTTGTAAGAAAAGTCTCTCTAGTAATGTACTAATGCTTGAATTTAATTCAATAACATTATATATATATATATATATATATTTGGAAATTTACTAATTTGTTCCTCAATTATAGGTTAAAGTTCAATTTGATATCTCAATTATTAATTGTGTCAATTCAGTCCTTCAACTATTGATTATGCGAATTTAGTTTCATAACTTTCAAAATTAAGCTAAATCTCTAAATCATCTCTACATTTAAATTTTAACGAAACTAATTAACGTGGAAAATGAAGCATAAGTAAAAAGGTTAGTATTGAAAGTGTAAAGTTTTCAAAATCAATACAGTTTTAACTATTAATTCCATTATATTTAAATGGAAATGGGACCAATGGATGAAATTGATTTGATTTTGAAAGTTAAGGGACTAAATTGACATAATTAATAGTTGATGGACCAATTTGAACTTTACCTAATTGTTGAAGACTAAATAACCTTTTATTTAGGGTTAAACATACCCACCTGTTTTACGCAATTCATGGTTTGATGAGTGTGATATGGAATTTCTAACATTTAATAAAGTTTTGGAAAGATTTTGCATATAAAATATTTAACAGATTTGAGTTTTAAAAGGGGGTTTTTCCCTTAAACCCGATCCGTTGCTCCTGTCATACTTTGGATTTATACATTTAATATATTGTATTTTATTTTTATTAAAAATAAAAACTCTTTTGGACTCTTATTTATTTATTTCGGATGGATAATCAAGGCCGAGGATAATTTTATCTATTCTTCTGCCAAATCAAAACTAAATAGAAGCACCACTAAGTACAAAAGCTTAACATTCTTTTTAAGGTTTGAGTAGATGTCCTTTAGGTATTTAATGATTATTATACATTATCATGTGTATTATTAGATCTTTAATAATGTATGAATTTGAAACACACACATTTGTTTTGATAATTTATGTTCTTTTAAAATTCAATATTTTACGTGGTTGTATGTTTTCTAATGGAAGATACCTACTTAAAATGAATACCAATTGCATACAACCAAATAAAATGGAGGCCACCAGTCTAATATTGTTTAATTAAAAGATTCTTTAATTTTCATTCATACAATGATTATACCTACATAAAAGAATTTGACCACCTTTTTGCTGAATTTGTGTTTGCATGATTAAGATTATGATTTTTTTTTTTTCCTTTTTTCATTTACCCAATTAGCGTCCTAATGCAGTCGAGGTTATTTCTTTTTACAGATTGATCACTCTATAGTGGAGAGCTTTGGTGGAGAAGGAAAAGCTTGCATCACAGCTAGAGTTTATCCCACATTGGCTACGGATGCTGAGGCCCACTTATATGCTTTCAATAATGGAACTGGGAACGTTGGGATCACAACATTGAGTGCTTGGAGTATGAAGAAAGCTCAAATCAATTGAAACCATATATACTTAGAATTTATGGTGTTCATATGTTTTTATTTGACTATGCAGTATGCACCAATTAAAAAAAAAAAATAATGATAACGACCCATTTGAGCATAGTCAATGAATTGGTGCTTACTAGTTAATCCTGATATTAATCATTAATCAGTTGAAACTATTATATGTTTTCAATAATGCACCAATTTTTTCAATTGTGCACAGTTCGATAAATTCAATTAGCGCATAGAAAATTGATTGTCAATGGAAAAAATTTCAAATGCACTGGCGCATGAGATAACGTCTCTTGTCAATGATGATTTAGCATAGGTACAAGGTTTTTTTTTATCACCGTTAAAACAATTTAAAATTTTAATTGCATTACGGGAGGAAACAGTGCATATCCAACCCTTTTGTTTTTTACAATAAAACCAAACATCAAAGCATGGTTTAGACCTCTTTCTAAATAGAAGCCTAGACAATAGCCTAAGTGGGCCGATGGGCATAAGATGCATGCATGATTGTCCTTCAAATGTAGACAAGATTTTGCTGCTTATATTCAAGCTCAAACATCATCCGTAAAATTCATCAAGTAGATTGTACCATGTCCACTTGCTCTGTTCCTTCATTTTCATCATGTTAAACATCATTCTCTAAACTAATTACATCTTAATAACAAGCTAGTCTAGTGCCAGTTTTTTAATAATTTATGTATCAAAACAAGTGTTACTGATGGATTTATTTAAATAGTTTGAGACTGACTGAAAGTTCAAATAGCGTATAAAACACTATGAACATTTAGACCCTCAATTTACAAATTACCAATTCAAGCTTAATATCAAACAATGTACGTGCGAAAAATGAACAAAAACTTATAACAGAATTGATAAACAATTTAAACAAAATAAAATCACATCCACAGTAGAAATTAAATAGCAAAGATTAAGGGAAGAGAGATACAGACACAAAGACAACACAGCGATGTGTTATCGAAGAAGAAACTGAAGCCCTCGGCGTAAAACCTCTCCACTGCCCTCTAAGCGGTTAATAATCCATTAGAAAATGAAATTGGGATACATGAACAGCAGAAGACCCTCCAAGCCTAATCTACCTAGTGTACCTAAGCTCTCCAAGCTTCTTGCTCCAACGAGTTTACGTCGAACCTTTGTTTTTTCTAGCTTACCGGATTCCGCTATAATTAAATAGTAAAGATTAAGGGAAGAGAGACGCAAACACAAGGACAACACAGCGATGTGTTATCGAAGAGGAAACTGAAGCGCTCGGCGTAAAACCTCTCTGCCGCCCTTTAAGCGGTTAATAATCCACTAGAAAATGAAATTGAGATACATGAACAGTAGAAGACCCTCCAAACCTAATCTACCCACTGTACCTAAGCCCTCCAAGCTTTTTGCTTCAACGAGGTTATGCCGAACCTTCGTATTTTCTAGCTTACCGGATTCCGCTATAGCCCATAACATCAACCAATATTCATTGGTCCCTTCCTAATTGCTTCCCAAGCACCAAACAGCCTTCTCACAGATATAGGTATAGTGAGAAAAGGATTTGGCTAAGTGTACCTCTCAATGATGTAACAATGGAAAGGATGAGAGTAAAAGAATTTAAAGAAACAAAGATGAAGATTGTAGATGAGTCAATCTTGTTTTTCTCTAGGGTTTTTCTCTCAAATTTCTCTTTGGAAGCTCTTTACATTTCGAGAGTATAAAGGGTATTTATACTGAAGTGAGAACGAAATGCGAAGAGTCAGTTTTTCCAAAACATAGTAGATTAGCAACTTGGCCTCTCGACTTGACTGAGTTGCGAGTTCAAGCTGCGAGTTAACTGAATGGCCAGTCTGGACTTTTTGTCCTGTAGTGCTCCAGTTGGCGTGACTGTTCAGCTCCTCTGCATGCTCCATGCGTGTGCCACTTTTGGCGACTTGCAAGCAGTGAGCAAGCCGCGAGATCCAATTGCGAGCCACTTGCTAAGTGCACAAACTTGAGTTTTTCTTTACACTCTCTCACACACTACCTTTACATGATTCTCACCTAAATACAGAGTTTCTAAATGCTAAAATACAAGCAAATTTGGTACGGAATAAAGCCAACAAAATGGTTGATTAAATTCAACCTTACATTGACTAATTAAGTTGAATCTAGTTAGTCAAGAAGCAAGAAATCAAGCCTAAAGGACTGGCTCAAGTCAACTCATGATAGAAATTTCGTGTGACCCACACTCGACTAAAACTCAAACAACACATTTGCTTGACCAAGAATGTAGCAAACAATAAACTAACTTTGTTGGTCTTTGTTGGCTTTGTAAAGCCTATTTATATTTGATACAGATTATGATCCGACCTAATATAAAAGTGTTATGGTTTTTAACGAGATTTTTTTTAGGCTTAATCCATGGAGTAGAGCGACCCAAGCTGTATAGAAAAACTATTGTTTGGAGATTAGGGTTTGGTGTGTTGTTTTAAGAGAGAAAACTGTACCATTGCATCTTGTATTTTTTTCTTTGTGAATAGTAAAATCACTGTAACTTTGTGGATGTAGGCAAATTGCTGAACCACGTAAATATTAGCTTGTGTAATTGTTTTCTTTGGCGCATATTTTTTTCTCAATTTTTCCATCTTATAGATTTGAGAATTTTGTATATATTCCCTACAGCCAAAGAGCACTCTTATCAAAGGTGCTAAAAATGCTAAATGCTATTTTTTAGCATTTTTAGCACCTCAAATGATAAAAACACACCTACATCAAATAAGCTAAATCTTAAAAATTTTAGTATGGAGCTATAGTGGAATCTCATCTTTGACACCAAACTATAGCAAGATGCTAGAGTTTTTTAAATTTTTTTTTCTTTTTCTCTCTCTCACTCTCTCTTGCGCCGTGCCTTTCTTCTCCATTGTTTTCCTCTCTCTTTCTCTTTCTCCTTCTCAGACAACCATACACTCTTAATCAGTCTCAAACTCTCTATGAGATGATGTTGAAGGAGCAACACCGTGAATCGAAGCTCTCTAACGACAGATGCCGCAAGCTCCACCTCCGCGTTTTAAAAATCCTCGACGAAATACAAACGAGGACGACGTCGTTTCGAGACCGAAACAGCATAGACGGTTTAGGGTTTAGTTTCGAAATTGATTTGTTGATGGTGCAGATGGTTATGGTGGTGCAGCTGTTGATCTCGCCGGCGAGGTGGCGCGAGGGATAGGCAGTGGTTGAAGGTCGAGAAGTCTAGGTGCTGAGTTGATTTGTGGGTCTGGGTTGATTTGGTGGCTTTGGATGTGGAGGTTTTCTCTCTCTCTCTCTCTCTCTCTCTCTCTCTCTCTCTCTCTCTCTCTCTCTCTCTCTCTCTCTCTCTGTGTGTGCTGTTGTTTGTGGTTGTGATGGATCTAGTTGGTGGCGGCAATAGTGGGTGGATGTGGTGGTTGTGGTATGGGTGGGTGGATGTGGTGGCCAATGGTGCTGGTTTGAGAGAGAGAGAGAGAGAGAGAATAAAAAATGATAAGGAAAGAATATTTAAAGGAAGTATTAAAAAAAAATAGAATTTTTGATGTAGGGGATATTATAAAGTGATGTGTTATATGTTGTAAAGTTGGTGTTTTAGATGCTAAATGCTAAAATTTTTACAATCTTTAATGAGAATGTTCTAATATTTCAAAATAAAATTATCGCATATAAGCAATTAAGCACAGTCCTAGTGACACAATTTTAGAGAGGCTGCCATATCAAAAGTACTCTAAAAACCAAACCATTTTAAGTCTAAACATTAGTTTCTCCCAAAGTAACTCCTAGTGAGTTGTTTGTTCAAACCAAAGAACAACCAAAGAGTTAATTGTTGTTTCCCTCAAAGGGTTCCTAATTTGGACAACCAAAGCTCTGATGGTTATGGACAAAGTTGTTCCTTTAACCCTCTAGCCTTTTTTTTTTTTTTTTTTTTTTTTTTTTTTTTGCTGAGTAAATGCGGGGGCTCGAACTCCCAAGTAATAGGTTACTTTCAAATTGGGTACCAACTCGCCTGGAAGTGGCGGTGGTAACCCTATGGCTTTGAATTTAGGTGCACCTTAAGCATTAATTAATTGTATATTCATCACATGACAATAATTTCCAAGTTATGTTGATTACCACATTATTCTATTCCGGGCAAAATTTAGGTATAGTTCCATAGGTTTCCATCTAAATTTCAGCCATCTGTCAAATAAAAAATATTCACTAACGGCGTCAAAAGCCACAAACGGCTTAAACACTTTTGTTAACTCTATTTGTGATTAAAAAATAAAAAAACCCAGCCACGAGAACTCCTGTGCAACATCTCCAACATCAACTCACTCCTCCTCATCACTCATAATCTGCTATGCCACATCGCCAATGACTAAGCCCTCTCACCCAAAATGTCTATTTTTGCCTTTTTGGTCTTAAATTGTAGGCAAAACCCAAAAACATATCATTCCTTAAAACCAAAATTTCCTAACAATCCAAGCACAAAACCAAAACCCCAATAAAATTCAATTCGTAAAAGGTAAAACCTATAAAAAAAGATTCACCCAAAAAACCAAAATTTTACTAAGAGAATCTCTGTCATCTTGCCAGAAAAGTTTCAAATCATTCATTGGTCAACAAAAGAAAAGACAAGATTCGCTACTGGATTCACCGGCTTCATCACTGAACCCCGCCATGTGTCTTCTTTGCCGCCACAAACTTCTTCAAATTTGGGAGTATTTGATCTGTAGGGAAGGATACATGAAGAGCTTGCATGTGTTTGGACAAAGGTGGTGGAGGCAGTGGGCCTGTGACAGAGAGGACTGGAGTGCTTACGGTGTTGAAGTTAGGTGGGGTTGGGAAAAAATTTAAACAGAAGTCATCTGGCTTTTGAGGTCGTTAGTGATTTTTTATTATTATTATTTAACAGGTGGCTGAAATTTAAATGGAGAATTTAAAAAACTGTACCTAACACTACAAAAAAAAGGGCCTGTGGCCGCGGTTTAAAAACGCGGCTATAGGTCATAAAAACGAGGCCATAGCCCGATTTGGCCTATAGCCGCGTTTTTTTAGGCCGCGTTTTCAAACGCGGCCTAAAACCCGTGACTATAGGCCTAACAGGGTCTATGGCCGCGTTTTTTAACCGCGGCCAAAGGGGAGATCCTTAGGCCGCGCTTAAACCGCGGCCTAAGGTTCAGCCCTTAGGCCGCAGTTTAAGCGCGGCCTAAAGTCTAGTCCTTAGGCCGCGTTTAAACGCGGCCTAAAGTCTAGTCCTTAGGCCGCGCTTAAAACGCAGCCTAAGGACTAAACTTTAGGCCGCGCTTGAACCGCGGCCTAAGGGCCTAAGGTTGGTTGCAGTCCATCCTTACGTGTCTCTTCCTATTGGTTCTTATGATAGTAAAAGTCTGATGATTACTTCAAAGTCTGGTATATGCAGTGAGAAATTAGGAAGAAAATTTTTCCATTAACTAAACAATCAATAAATTATTCCCAATAGTCACTGTAATAATCAATAAGTTGTGAGCTTCTAAATAGCACATAACAGTATAGGTTTATATGCTTGAAGACCAAGTTGCAACATACTAGGAGAGTCCTACCACAATGATTCCAACCCAAAAACATTTATGAAAGAAAACAAACATAATGGACAAACTTAGCTTCCACAAAATAATTTAGAACATACTTATGCTGTAGCTCACTTCTAGCCTCAACCAAGCAATTGGCAAAATTTCCAACCTGCAATATGCATACACAGAAAGTCATGACAACCACAAAATGAGGAAAGAGAACTAACATGTAGCAAGAACACAAAAAGTGGAATTTTATACCAAAACAAGCTATGAGTAACATGGTCTCACCTCTATTTGTGCCCTTTGGCCACCTTGTCAAGTTGGCAAGATGCATGAATCGCTCAATCTTTCTCTCTACGGGTTGAGCTCATTATCTACAACGAACTCCTTATTAGTATAGTTAAATATACTATACATCTAAATAAAATTTGGTAAAAGTAAAATAGTAGGTAGAGACTATAACTTTAGAAAACAAAAATCAATCAAAAACTGAATATGACTTAAATTGTGGGAATCAAATGGAGTGGATATTGACATATTGTAGATTAAGGGAATCTGTCAAATCTGTTTGCCATGTTCAACTTTCAATAATGTATTGTTAGCATGTAAAAAGAACTTAAAACTATATTTGGAATTTGCCTTTCTAGTTAGAGACGGTTTCAGCATACATATATAGAAACTATATGGCTTCGGCATATTTCGAAACTAGAAACTCGATTGGGAAATCCTAATTGCTAGCCGAATATGACTTTGACCTATGATGTTGCACTAATGAGATTGGCAGAGGAGTTTTTCCACACACACACACACACAAAAATTTGCACTATGTATGGGCAATGTACCCACAAAGGAAGATAAAGAAATTAATTAACTTGAGGTTCATACCTAATTGCACCTTCACCTCTCTCTATATACCAACAATATTCAATGGGGTACAACTAATTTTTTTTTTGAAGTATATCTACAAAACTAACAGTCATAACTATTGCTCTCTCCACTTCCATATAGTTAATTACTCAACCGTTGATTAATTTGGAATTCCTCCATAAGAAGCACTAACCTCAAGACTTTAACAATCCTATATGACTTTTCTATAACATGACCATTGAAAAATTACAAACACACACACACATATATATATGAAAAAGAAATGGTTTGAAAATTCAGAAAACCCAAAATAAGTTAACATTTAAAGATCAGCTAGCCATGAATGTTTATGTACCCAAAATAAGTTAACAATTTTATTTATTTTTTGGCTAAGTAAAAAAACTTTTAATTCTCTATATTATTTTGTGGTTTTGTTATCTAAGTGTAGGACCATAGTTATGGTTGTATAGAGCAGTTGTAATGTTTGACCAAAAGTCCTTAGACTCATATCTGACCCTCAACTCAAACTACCAGTCTTGCATAAACCATATGATTGGTAGATGGTTGACTTGTTGCAGACAAATTTTTAAACAACCCCTCTTCACCTTCTCATCAGTTCGTAGTGGTAAAACAAAAATTACTATCAAATTTTACTAAACACAACTTTCAAATGGAGTGTAATTAGTCCTACATCAAAACCCAATACACGAAATTGAAAACCCAATACACAAAATTTATAATTGATATTAACATAAACACATTTTACTGCTTGCAGTAATACTTCTGCCCTACCTTCATCAAGTTCTAAGGCATCCCAGTGAGCTACCTAAGGAACAAGACTTACTGATTATTAAGTCTAGTCATGAGTCATGAAAAAGGTCAAGGAAGCTGCATGCTATTCAAATGACCACTAAGAATGTCTGATCTCCATAATGTCCCATTTTCATATTCAATTATTAATTTTACCCAAAAAAAATCAATTAAAAAAATGAAGATAACGAAATGCAATCTCAGCATCTTCCCAATTCAATGATTATACATACAGATGGGCCAGCTGATCAATACTAAAAAATTCACAACCACTACAATTTTATCTTTCTAGTTTATATATATTTGTGTGTGTGTGTGTATCTTAAAAGAAAAAATTTAGTAAAAGCCAAAATGCGTGCTACCCCAGTACATGGGCTGTGTACAGAAGTAGACACAAAACTGAACACAAAATATAAACAAAAAGGAACAGCAACAACTCAAGGAATACATAGATTCTAGGAACCCCTCTACAGAAAATTGACAATGACGGTGAAGACCACTCATATAAAGAATACAGAAATAAGTGTTTCAATTTAGCAATGGGCATGGAATATGATTGGACCTACCACTGTACAGCAATAGTAATCCCACTTCCATGATTAAAAAGAATGAAAAATCTTTTTATAATGTAATTTTTTATTCATCATATAAGAGGGAATGTACAAAACCATATAAGCTTACCTTCAATTCTGCACTTTTCAGAACCTCCTCAGTAGGAACTTCAAACTCAGACCTTTTGGGAGGCCTCCTTACTCCTGGCTTTCTAAGATGAAGATCCTGCAATAAAGACATGGAGCGATTAAATGAGACAACTAAGCATTCTTAGAAACAAAATAAATATAAAACTATATATATCTATATATATATATATATATATGTATGTATAAATCATTGAGAACCCAAAGAATACATTAGAGAGTAATGCATACACTCACAGACACAATTACAGCAATTGCTATATTCCAAAGCTGTGTAATATAATGCTACTCAAAACCACCATTATTTGTATCTACACCATTAAAACATATTATAGGAAAAAATTAANTATATATATATATATATATAGCAACCCCCACCCAACACATTCAGCCGCCACAGACCAATAACTTGCAAAAAGAAATCATCAAATTGATTTTGAATTTTTCACTACTTGAGTAAGATATTAATCACAACACTTGAGATCTCTAAATTAACCTTAGAGACCCACAAAGCAAAGTTGATAGCAGACAGAATAGGCCAAAACTATTATAAAAAAAGGAATAGACTTTACAAGCATTAAAATTTTTTAAAAAAAATACTTACTTGCAACTATACAATCAATAGCATTCTTCCTTCAATCACAAATCCCATAATAGTAGCACCATTTACAAATTTGAACAAAATTAACTAGTTGCAACACTATCTTCAAATCCAAAACCCACTAACATTAACACCACCACAAATAAAATAGGGGAAATTAAATCAAATAGGAGAAAAAGAGAAAAGAATAAATTCAGGTGTGTAGTGAAAGAAGAGTGAAAGAAGGAAAAAAAAGAAACAGAGAAGAAGAGAAAGAAAGAAAGAAGCCTGAAGAAGTGGAGATAAGTGAGCTAGAAAAAGAGAGAAAGAAAAAAAGAAAAGAAAAGAAAGAAGAAGGCTGAAGAAGTTACGTGGAGCTAGAGAAGGATATAAGGTGAGTGGGGGTAGGTGGGGTAGGTGGGTTTTGAATTTTGAATTTTAAATTTTTTTGTTTAGTTCTTATATATATATATATATATATAAATGATACTCACATAATATTTTCACAATATTTTTGTAACAAATTTTAAGTGATAGGTTGTTACTAGTTGTTATTATTGGGAAAAAAAGTAATCCTAGTGTTAAGTTCAAATTTAACTAATAACAACTAACCACTTATGATTTGTTGTGAAAATATTGTAAAAATGTTGTGGACGTAGCACCTATATATATATATATATATATAGAAATGCATGTTCACAACATTTTTACAATATTTTTACAACAAATTTTAAGTGGCATATTGTTACTGTTGGGGCAAAAAAGTAATCTTAGTTTTCAGTTCAAATTTAAACCAATAAAAACTAACCACTTATAATTTGTTATGAAAACATTATAAAAATGTTGTTAATATAACACTTCTCATTTAAATATAATATATAATAATATATAATAATTATATATATATATATATATATATTACCTCAACGTTGAATCAATTCGGTTTTCTTTTTTTTTTTTTTTTTTTTTTTTTAAGAATAGTTTAGAATATGCCATAGATATTCTATGGCATATTCCTAAAACAAATCATAGTTTTTGTGTTTACGGATAGATTTTTTTTTAGTTTTTTTAAAAAAAAAATTTTAAGGAATGGTTTGGAATATGCTATAGAATATGCTAGGAATATTCTATGGCATATTCCTAGCTAGAATATATCACCCTTTTTTTTTACGGATTGATTTTTTTTTTTTAAAGAATAGTTTGAAACATACCATAAAATATTTTTACAACAATATTTTTATAACAAATTTTAAATGGTGAGTTGTTATTGGTTCTTATTGTTGGGTTAAAAAAAAATCTCATTGCTAAATTCAAATTTGAACTAACAACAATTAATTACCCATGATTTGTTGTGAAAATGTTGTGAAAATGTTGTTAAAATGTAGTGAAATTTGTTGTGAAAATGTTTTTTTTTTTTTTAAGAACCTATAGTGGCGTTTGACAAACGCCACTATAGGTCGGACACTTACAGGGCCTATGGTGGCGTTTGACAAACGCCACTATAAGAAGGCCTATAGTGGCGTTTGTCAGACGCCACTATAGGCCTTTTTCTCTGCATGCACAAATTAAAAAATCCCAAAAAATGCCTATAGTGGCGTTTGACAAACGCCACTATAGGTCCTACACTTACAAGGGCCTATAGTGGCGTTTGTCAAACGCCACTATAGGTCTATTATAATTATAAAAGAAATTAAACCCAGCCGAAAAAGAAAAAAATTTAAAAATGTAAAAAAAAAAGGTACCTATAGCAGCGTTTGTACCATGAGAAACGCCATTATAGGTCGGACCTATAGTGGCGTTTTTAAAAACGCTACTATAGGCCCTTAAAAACGCTGCTATAGAGTACCTATAGTAGCGTTTATATAAAACGCCATTATAGGACTTGCTAAACGCAGCTATAGGGTACCTATAGTGGCGTTTATATAAAACGCCACTATAGGGTACCTATAGTGGCGTTTTTGACAAACGCCGCTAAAAAAACGCCACTATAGGCCAAGTTTTTTGTAGTGCATTTTTGTATCAAACTAGCTCAAACTTTTTTAATTATTAGTATTATATAGAATTGAGAACTTGATTAACATATTTTTCCCATATATATTAAACACTTCAACAATTTATTTTTATTTTTATTTTGTATCCTTTCATAATTAGTATATGCTAATAATTAATAACTAAATTATAGCTAAACTTATAATTTGAGTTAATTAGATAAAATAATTTTCATCTGGATTAATTAAACTTGTTAAAAATTATATATAAATTAACTTCACTATAAAATTTATTATATTATCAATAATTTACAAATAATAAATTATATCTTATTACCTTATTTACAAATTTATATCTAGGTGACGGCAATCCAAAACCATAATTTTGTCATGCACAAAGATCTTTCATCGTACGGTGCCAACTTCAACAAAGTGTTGGCAAATTCATTTATTTTTTTTGTAGCCTCATTTTCTCAAGCGTATAGAATTTTTATTAAATTAGAACACAATTTACACTGTTTATCTCTCCACCTGTGTCTCTCAGGATCACTCGACTTCATGTTCTAATTTTTTTTTTTTTTTGAAATAGAATTTTACTCTAGTATAATCTACACATATATATATGTGTGAAACTCTCTATTGAAAATTTGAACCCCAACACTTACTCTCCACACGTCACAACTTATACTTATAAAATGACTATCGCGCCAAAAGTGCACGGTGACTACAAAAAAAAGGGCCTATGGCCGCGGTTTAAAAACGCGGCTATAGGTCATAAAAACGAGGCCATAGCCCAATTTGGCCTATAGCCGCGTTTTTTTAGGCCGCGTTTTCAAACATGGCCTAAAACCCGTGACTATAGGCCTAACAGGGTCTATGGCCGCGTTTTTTAACTGCGGCCAAAGGGGAGATCCTTAGGCCGCGCTTAAACCGCGGCCTAAAGTCTAGTCCTTAGGCCGCGTTTAAAACGCGGCCTAAAGTCTTGTCCTTAGGCCGCGCTTAAAACGCAGCCTAAGGACTAAACTTTAGGCCGCGCTTGAACCGCGGCCTAAGGGCCTAAGGTTGGTTGCAGTCCATCCTTAGGTGTCTCTTCCTATTGGTTCTTATGATGGTAAAAGTCTGATGATTACTTCAAAGTCTGGTATATGCAGTGAGAAATTAGGAAGAAAATTTTTCCATTAACTAAACAATCAATAAATTATTCCCAATAGTCACTGTAATAATCAATAAGTTGTGAGCTTCTAAATAGCACATAACAGTATAGGTTTATATGCTTGAAGACCAAGTTGCAACATACTAGGAGAGTCCTACCACAATGATTCCAACCCAAAAACATTTATGAAAGAAAACAAACATAATGGACAAACTTAGCTTCCACAAAATAATTTAGAACATACTTATGCTGTAGCTCACTTCTAGCCTCAACCAAGCAATTGGCAAAATTTCCAACCTGCAATATGCATACACAGAAAGTCATGACAACCACAAAATGAGGAAAGAGAACTAACATGTAGCAAGAACACAAAAAGTGGAATTTTATACCAAAACAAGCTATGAGTAACATGGTCTCACCTCTATTTGTGCCCTTTGGCCACCTTGTCAAGTTGGCAAGATGCATGAATCGCTCAATCTTTCTCTCTACGGGTTGAGCTCATTATCTACAACGAACTCCTTATTAGTATAGTTAAATATACTATACATCTAAATAAAATTTGGTAAAAGTAAAATAGTAGGTAGAGACTATAACTTTAGAAAACAAAAATCAATCAAAAACTGAATATGACTTAAATTGTGGGAATCAAATGGAGTGGATATTGACATATTGTAGATTAAGGGAATCTGTCAAATCTGTTTGCCATGTTCAACTTTCAATAATGTATTGTTAGCATGTAAAAAGAACTTAAAACTATATTTGGAATTTGCCTTTCTAGTTAGAGACGGTTTCAGCATACATATATAGAAACTATATGGCTTCAGCATATTTCGAAACTAGAAACTCGATTGGGAAATCCTAATTGCTAGCCGAATATGACTTTGACCTATGATGTTGCACTAATGAGAGTTAACAGAGGAGTTTTTCCACACACACACACACACAAAAATTTGCACTATGTATGGGCAATGTACCCACAAAGGAAGATAAAGAAATTAATTAACTTGAGGTTCATACCTAATTGCACCTTCACCTCTCTCTATATACCAACAATATTCAATGGGGTACAACTAATTTTTTTTTTTGAAGTATATCTACAAAACTAACAGTCATAACTATTGCTCTCTCCACTTCCATATAGTTAATTACTCAACCGTTGATTAATTTGGAATTCCTCCATAAGAAGCACTAACCTCAAGACTTTAACAATCCTATATGACTTTTCTATAACATGACCATTGAAAAATTACAAACACACACACACATATATATATGAAAAAAAAATGGTTTGAAAATTCAGAAAACCCAAAATAAGTTAACATTTAAAGATCAGCTAGCCATGAATGTTTATGTACCCAAAATAAGTTAACAATTTTATTTTATTTTTTGGCTAAGTAACAAAAGTTTTAATTCTCTATATTATTTTGTGGTTTTGTTATCTAAGTGTAGGACCATAGTTATGGTTGTATAGAGCAGTTGTAATGTTTGACCAAAAGTCCTTAGACTCATATCTGACCCTCAACTCAAACTACCAGTCTTGCATAAACCATATGATTGGTAGATGGTTGACTTGTTGCAGACAAATTTTTAAACAACCCCTCTTCACCTTCTCATCAGTTCGTAGTGGTAAAACAAAAATTACTATCAAATTTTACTAAACACAACTTTCAAATGGAGTGTAATTAGTCCTACATCAAAACCCAATACACGAAATTGAAAACCCAATACACAAAATTTATAATTGATATTAACATAAACACATTTTACTGCTTGCAGTAATACTTCTGCCCTACCTTCATCAAGTTCTAAGGCATCCCAGTGAGCTACCTAAGGAACAAGACTTACTGATTATTAAGTCTAGTCATGAGTCATGAAAAAGGTCAAGGAAGCTGCATGCTATTCAAATGACCACTAAGAATGTCTGATCTCCATAATGTCCCATTTTCATATTCAATTATTAATTTTACCCAAAAAAAATCAATTAAAAAAATGAAGATAACGAAATGCAATCTCAGCATCTTCCCAATTCAATGATTATACATACAGATGGGCCAGCTGATCAATACTAAAAAATTCACAACCACTACAATTTTATCTTTCTAGTTTATATATATTTGTGTGTGTGTGTGTGTCTTAAAAAAAAAAATTTAGTAAAAGCCAAAATGCGTGCTACCCCAGTACATGGGCTGTGTACAGAAGTAGACACAAAACTGAACACAAAATATAAACAAAAAGGAACAGCAACAACTCAAGGAATACATAGATTCTAGGAACCCCTCTACAGAAAATTGACAATGACGGTGAAGACCACTCATATAAAGAATTCAGAAATAAGTGTTTCAATTTAGCAATGGGCATGGAATATGATTGGACCTACCACTGTACAGCAATAGAAATCCCACTTCCATGATTAAAAAGAATGAAAAATCTTTTTATAATGTAATTTTTTATTCATCATATAAGAGGGAATGTACAAAACCATATAAGCTTACCTTCAATTCTGCACTTTTCAGAACCTCCTCAGTAGGAACTTCAAACTCAGACCTTTTGGGAGGCCTCCTTACTCCTGGCTTTCTAAGATGAAGATCCTGCAATAAAGACATGGAGCGATTAAATGAGACAACTAAGCATTCTTAGAAACAAAATAAATATAAAACTATATATATCTATATATATATATGTATGTATAAATCATTGAGAACCCAAAGAATACATTAGAGAGTAATGCATACACTCACAGACACAATTACAGCAATTGCTATATTCCAAAGCTGTGTAATATAATGCTACTCAAAACCACCATTATTTGTATCTACACCATTAAAACATATTATAGGAAAAAATTGAATCCAAGGTTAAAGAATAAAAATTCTTGGTTATAATTAAAAAAAGGATACAATATATAATGCGCAAATGAAGTAGTCACCTCACAGAGCCATAGCAGGGTAAACGGAGGACCTTCAACAAAGCCAAGAAGAGCTACATCATAGATAAACATACAAGGGTCATTACCCAATGCCGTTTCCACTTTAGTGGACTCTTAGGATGGGTGACTTGGATACAGTCTACTCTTCAGCATTTTTTTGCATGTGTGATATGACTTGGATAACCTTCCTACTAAAATATCAATTTAAATCTTCAATTTCTTTTTCTTTTTTTTTTCTTTTGATAAGTCCATATTTCATTGAATAAATGCAGATCAACACGCACACAATATTCATTGAAACCAACACGCACACAGCTAGAAATCATTCTAATTGAAACACAACCATAAAAAATTCTCTCTCAACTTAATTTCAGCACCACCAACACATTATCTATTTGATCTCCAAACTCATTATCTCAATCATTCAACGAATAATATTTCAAAAACCCCAAATTTCTCACTAGGAAGACACAAAAGTCAATTCGAAAGCACAAGATTTGAATTTAAAATCAACCAAATACCCAATCTTGCTACCAAATTTCAACAGGAAGTAACCAAATCTCTCTGAACTTAATTTAAACCCAAACACTCATCTATTTGATCCCCAAATTCAACAATCTCTCAATCATTCTGCTACTAAACATTTCAAAAACCCTACAACCCTCATTAAGAAATACAAAATCAATCCGAAATCATAACAATGAATCAAAAGCCATCAGCCAAAACCCAAGAATTCAAAATCACATCAACCAATATTTATTAAAAATACAAACTATAATTATGAAACCCTAAAATAGAAAAGAGAGACTGACAACATTGAGGACCAAGGCCATCATCGGACTTGAGGGAGTCGAAGTTGGAGTCGGCGAGTCTCGAAGGCTGGTCGGCCGATTCGGGGTGGTGGTCGTCACGAAACCCACGCCCTTTGGTCTTCCTAGCTGCCCAGAATCTCCCGCTTTATTTGTTTGCAATGTTAGTGGTGAAATAGGAAATTTAGCAAGTGATCGGAGAGAGACAGATGTGTGATGTGCGATGGGAGAGGGCTTGAGATTGGAGAGATGGAGGCTGATGTGCGATCGGGCTTGAGAGATGGAGGCTAGGGTTGAAAAGGTTTTTAGTATTTATATAATTCTTGAAGCAGCGTTTTTAAACTGCGGCTTTAGGGGCCAGATCAGGCCGCGTTTAATAAACGAGGCCAAATCCTAACACTGAAGCCGCGTTTTATACACGCGGCTACAGACAAAACTTAAAGCCGCGTGTATAAAACGCGGCTTCAAGAAAACTGGACCTGCATTTTCTAAACACGGCCTTACTTAAGATTTAAATTTTTTTTTTTTTCATTTACCCATTTAGCGTCCTAATGCATTCGAGGTTATTTCTTTTTACAGATTGATCACTCTATAGTGGAGAGCTTTGGTGGAGAAGGAAAAGCTTGCATCACAGCTAGAGTTTATCCCACATTGGCTACGGATGCTGAGGCCCACTTATATGCTTTCAATAATGGAACCGGGAACGTTGGGATCACAACATTGAGTGCTTGGAGTATGAAGAAAGCTCAAATCAATTGAAACCATATATACTTAGAATTTATGGTGTTCATATGTTTTTATTTGACCATGCAGTATGCACCAATTAAAAAAATAATAATAATGATAACGACCCATTTGAGCATAGTCAATGAATTGGTGCTTACTAGTTAATCCTGATATTAATCATTAATCAGTTGAAACTATTATATGTTTTCAATAATGCATCAATTTTTTCAATTGTGCACAGTTCGATAAATTCAATTAGTGCATAGAAAATTGATTGTCAATGGAAAAAATTTCAAATGCACTGGGCGCATGAGATAACGTCTCTTGTCAATGATGATTTAGCATAGGCACAAGGTTTTTTTTATCACCGTTAAAAGAATTTAAAATTTTTAATTGCGTTAGGGGAGGAAACAGTGCATATCCAACCCTTTTGTTTTTTACAATAAAACCAAACATCAAAGCATGATTTAGACCTTTTTCTAAATAGAGGCCTAGACAATAGCCTAAGTGGGCTAGAGGGCATAAGATGCATGCATGATTGTCCTTCAAATGTAGACAAGATTTTGCTGCTTATATTCAAGCTCAAACATCATCCATAAAATTCATCAAGTAGACTGTACCATGTCCACTTGCTCTGTTCCTTCATTTTCATCATGTTAAACATCATTCTCTAAACTAATTACATCTTAATAACAACCTAGTCTAGTGCCAGTTTTTAAGTAATATATGTATCAAAACAAGTGTTACTGATGGATGTATTTAAATAGTTTGAGATTGACTGAAAGTTCAAATAGCATATAAAACACTATGAACATTTAGACTCCTAATTTATAAATTACCAATTCAAACTTAATATGAAACAATGTACGAGCAAAAAATGAACATAAGCTTATAACAGAATTGATAAACAATCTAAACAAAATAAAATCACATCTACAGTAGAAATTAAATGGTAAAGATTAAGGGAAGAGAGATGTAGTTTCTAACTTTCTAATATATTTATAGTTTGAGGCATCGATCATGGTCCAATTAGTGTGCACTTTTTCTTTTTTACTTCTGTAGTTGAAAGGAAGGAGTTTTTAAGGTATTTCTAGTCTGAATTATGTTACAGTTCTAGTGGTTCTAGCTATAAATTGCAGGTTCAAGTTCAAAAAGTTAAAGTAGGTTAAGCAATTATTATAGGTAATTAGAATATCAAAAGGGAGTTTAAACTTTAAACTAACTTTCTTATTAAAGAACCACCGGTTGATTAGTTGTTATTGATTCCATTTCCAAATGCACATGTTCTAGAAAAATATTTGATAAAAATATATAACTCAGGCATAGTTGCATAGATGATGTACCTTAGGTTTTCTAATTAAATTGAATCATGTAATTGTATTGACTAATAAATCACATGGTCCAATTTAATTACGCTCTGAAAATTTAACATGATTTCTACTATATTGATCAATTCGATTATATAGTTAAATTCAATTGAAGAACCTAATTTATAACCCTCAAAGGATTGAACATGAATTGAGCCTATGATAAAATGTGTTTCTTTGTAAGTAGATGAAAACAAATCAGTTATGGGATTCACAGTAAAATATTGGGACCTAAACCTACAATTAATCTCCAGAGTCCAGACTATTTTCTTCTTCCTATCATGCAAATTATTAACCATGTATTTCTCACCCTTGATTAATTACCAAAATAATATATATAAGTTGCGGGTTCAAGTTCAAAAAGCTAAAGTAGGTTAAACAATTATTATAAACTCGGTTTAAAACACTAGTATTACAATTTTCATATATGTTCTAATAATTATATATAACAGTTTCTTTTAATTTTTTACAGAAATGAAATCATTGTATTATGTCTCATATCATGTGCTTCTATCCACTCCACTTTTAACATGCCCTCCATGCGCACAAGCATGAACAATTAATGATAAAAGCATGTTTTAGGGAAATTATTTAAATTTTTGACTAGTTATTAAAGGATCAATAGTTAATTAGTTGATATTGAATAAAATTCCATTTCGAAATTAAGGCTCTATTGTAGAAAAATATTTGATAAAATGGTACAATTTAAGTATGGTTGCTTAGATGATCCACCTTAGGTTTTCTATTTGAATTTAATCATGTAACTGTATTAAATAATAAATCACATGGTTGAATTTAATTGTACTTTGAAAAAGCTAAAATTATTTCTACTGTATTGATCAATACAATTATATAGTTAAATTCAATTGAAGAACCTAATTTATAAAATTTAAAGAATTGAATATGAGTTTTGCTTATGATAAAATTAATGTGTTTCTTTATAACAAAATGAAGATAGATCAATTATGGGGTTCAGTGTAAAAAATTGGGATCAAAACCTACAAACTCCGGACTATTTTCTTCCTCCTATCATGCAAATTATTAACCATGCATTTCTCACCCCCTGATTACCAAAATAATATAAATCATAGTTTCAAGTTCAAACAGCTAAAGTAGGTTAGGAAATTATTATAGCTAATTAGAATAGTAAAAGAGGGTTTAAACTCACTCTTCTTAAAGAATCACTAGCTGATAAGTTGTTATTGAATAAAATTTCATTTCAAAAGGCACGCTTTCTACAAACATATTTGATAAAAAAGTAAAACTCAGGTAAAGTTGCTTAGATGATGTACCTCAGGTTATAATTATATTGACTAATAAATCACATAATTAAATTTCATTGTACTTAAAAAAAAATGTAAAATTATTTCTATTGTATTGATCAATACAATTATATGGTTAAATTCAAATGAAGAACTTTATTTATAAAACTTAAAGAATTGAATATGAGTTTTTGCACATGATAAAATGTGTTTCTTTGTATAAAGATGAATACTAATCAATTATGGGGGTCAGTGTAAAAAGTTGGGATCTAGACCTACAATCTCCAAACCGTTTTCTTCCTCCTACCATGCAAATTATTAACAATGCATTTCTCACCCCTGATTATCAAAATAATATAAATTATAGGTTTAAGTTCAAAAAACTAAAGTAGTTTAGAAAATTATTATAGGTAATTAGAATAGCAAAAGAGGGTTTAAACTTTAAACTCACTCTTCTTAAAGGACCACTAGTTGATTAGTTGTTATTGAATAAAATTCCATTACTAAAGGCACGTGTTCTACAAATATATATACATATTTGATAAAACGGAAAAAATTAGGTAAAGTTGTTTAATTAGATGATGTATCTTAGGTTTTCCAATTGAATTCAATCATGTAATTATGTTTACTAATAAATCACATGATTGAATTTAATTGTACTTTGAAAAAGATAATATTATTTCTACCATATTAGTGAATGCGATCATATAGTTCAATTCTCTTATTGGTTTTCATCTAGACCCACCATTAGTATAACTTTTTCATTTACCAATAAGCACCCACCACATTAGCAATTTATAAATTTTTTTTGTAAAATAGTTTGTATCTATAGTATTATTTTAATTCAATTGAAGTATCTAACTTTTAACTCTTAAAGAATTATATATAAGTTCTGCCTCTCATAAAATGTGTTTCTTAGTAAAAAGATGAAGACAAATCAATTATGGGTTTCAGTGTAAAAGGTTAGGATCTAAACCTACAATCTCCTGGCTGTTTTCTTTGCAAACTATTGACCAAGCATTTCTGACCCCTAATTTCCTAAATAATATATTTTGGTTAGTAGCTATCAATGACAAGTCCCACTTTAATTAGAAAAAGGAAAAATAAAATGTTAAAAATTAAAGCTATATATATATATATATATATATGCCGGTAATATGATCAATTATAGGTCTTCTATTTGAATTTAATTATACTTTGACATTATTTCTACTGTATTGGTCAATACCATTATATATTTAAATTCAATCGAAAAACATATTAATTTAAAATACTTAAAGAATTGAATATGAGTTTTACTATATATGTTAAAATGGGTTTTCTTTGTAAAAAGATGAAGACATATCAATTGTGAATACCCAAAATATGATTGCTGGGCTTAGTCTCTACTTGGGCTCACAATCTATTTGTTTAGTGGGCTTTTGGGTTTCCTATTGTGGATGGTCCTATGCTCGGCAGGGCCTAATACACTTTTGTTTCCTTAAATCTTTCTCTCTTCCTCACAGAGTCACTCCTTTACTCTCTTTGAGTGGTTGCCTTCTTCTCTCAGTATTTCCCCTAGAATTGCCAACCCCTTTCTTCTCATTCTTGTTTCTTATTTATTGCATGAGGTTAGTGGGAATGCCATGATTATTTTTGATCATAAGTGGAAATGATGGTCCAATTCCATTTTGTTTAAGTGGATGTTTCATTGGGAGTGGTAGTGGTCGCATTGGAACTGGTTCCCACCTTCAAAAGGATGTTCGGCAGCAATATTCCCTAAGGCCATACTAGGAAGCCGAGACATTTATCCCCAAGCAATTACATTCCCATCCAGGATGCAGTTGACTGAGCAAAGCCCAGAGTGCTCCCTAAGGAGTATAGGCCAAGATTGTGGGTCCAATGTACCTTAGATCAAGAATCGCAACATGAGACCTGGGCCCACGGTTTAGTGGCTTGGGGCCTTATCTCGTACAAAGGGTCAAGGTCAGGGCTCGTACTATTGGGCTTGGGTCAAAGGCCCAATAAACTCAGGGATACCATATCGTACATTGCGCCAATTGTGAGTACCTAAAATATGGTTGTTGGGCTTAACCTCTACTTGGGTTTACAATCTATTTGTTTAGTGGGCTTTTCGGTTTCCTACTATGGGTGGTCCTATACTCAACAAGGCCTAATACACTTCTGTTTCCTTAAATCTTTCTCTCTACCTCACAAAGTCGCTCCTTTATTCTCTTTGAGTGCTTGCTTTCTTCTCTCAGTATTCCCCCCAGAATTGCCAACTCCTTTCTTCTCATTCTTGTTTCTTATTTATAGTGTGAGGTTAGTGAGAATGCCATGATTATTTCTGATTATAAGTGGAAATGATGGTCCAATTCCATTGCGTTTAAGTGGATGTTTCGTTGGGAGTGGCAATGGTGGCATTGGAACTGGTTCCCACCTCCAAAAGGATGTTCGACAGCAATATTCCCCAAGGCCATACCAGGAAGCCGAGACATGTATCCCTGAGAAATTACGTTCCCATCCGGGATGCAATTGACCGGGTAAAGCCCGGAGTGCTCCCTCAGGAGTATGGGCCAAGATTACGGGTCCGACGTACCTTAGATCAAGAATCGCAACACAAGACCTGGGTGTACGGTTTAGCGGGCTTGGGGCCTTATCCCGTACAAAGGGTCAAGGTCAAGGCTTGTACTATTGGGCTTGGGTCAAAGGCCCAATAGACTCGAGGATACCGTACTGTACATCATTATAGGTTTTAGTGTAAAAAGTTGAGATTTAAACCTACAATTTCTAGGTTGTTTTCTCCTCCTATCATGCAAATTATTAACCATGTATTTCTCACCCCTGATTACCAAAATAATGTAAATTGCAAGTTCAAGTTCAAAAAACTAAATTAGGTTAGGCAATTATATATTACAGATATAATTAAACTAGAAGAAGATGGTTTAAAGTTTTAACTCACTCTTGTTAAAGAATTATAGTTGATTAGTTGTTATTGAATAATTTTCACTTCCAAAGGCACTTGTTTTGCAACACATATTTGAAAAAAAAGGTAAAAGTTGGGTACAATTGTTTAGATTATGTATCTTAGGTTTTTCAATTATATTTAATCGTGTAATATATTGAATTATAAATCATACGGTTGAATTTAATTGTAATTTGAAAAAGGAAACAATATTTCTATTGCATTTGTCAATATGATTTTATAGTTAAATTCAATTAAATAGCCTAATTTATATCACTTAGGGTCCATTTGGTTGAAGGGGTAGAAAAGTGGGATGATAGAAAATTGTGGGAAGATAGAAAAGTGGGATGATAGAAAAGATTTAGTTCTTCTTCACGTGTGTTTGGTTGGAGAGATGAAAAAGTGAAGGGATGAAAAACTCTTTTGTTTGGTTGAAAGGAAAAATAAGAGGATAGAAAATGAAATTTGTATAAATTTACAATGATGTCCTTATTAAATAATAATAATAAAAAAGTAACACATTCTTTTATTAAAAAATTGTATAGTATGGATTGTACTTCTACATTTTTTTTAAGTTGAAGAACCTGAAAATTTTTTATTAAAAAATAAAAACCAACTAACCGTTGAGAGAAAAAAAAAAGAAAAAAAAAAAGAAAAATAAGCATAAAATAAAAAGAAAAAAAAAATCGGAATGAACTTAGTAATAGAAAAAGACAGAAGAAGCAAAGAATGACAAAAAAAGTTCAAATTATATGAGGTAGCTTCGTCTAAAGCACAAGCTAGTGTTTTCATTCTAGATTTCTTCCCGAAATGGGAGGATTGAATTTTTGTGGGCACAAAGAGAAAACTTTCGGGCCCCACCAATTTTCTCCCTCTTCTCCACTCCCAACCAAACACACTCATTATTCATTTTTTTCTCCCCCATTTTCTTTCCACTCTGTTTTCATTCCAAACAAACACACCCTTAAAGAATTGAATATGAGTTTTGCCTATGATAAAATGTGTTCCTTTGAAAAAAAGATGAAGACATATCAGTTATGGGGTCAGTGTGAAAATTTGGAGTTTGATCCTACAATCTCTCCAGATTGCTTTCTTTCTCCTATCATGCAAATTATTGACCATGCATTTCTCACCTTTGATTACTAAAATAATATATTTTGGTTACGAGTTATCAATGTCAAGTCATGTACCACTTTAGAATAAGGCAAACTCACTAGGACGGCCTTGTTGAAGATCCTTTATTTCGACAGGATTTAGGGTTTCATGAACAATATGATATCTCACACCAGGTAAATCCTTATCCCTTCCCCCTCTTCTTAAGACAACATTAAATTCAATTATAAGGTTGGTTTGTTAAACTGTTGATTTTTTTATTATTATATTCATGTATAAATATAGAATGACGAAAAAAAAAAATTTAAAGCTCCACCAGTAATATGATTAATTTTTTAAGATTTTTAGAATGTATTCAAAGATTTCAAGAGATATTAGAACAATCAAGGTCCTTTGAATTTTGAGAGAGTCATATATATATATATATGAACAATAAATATGGAAAGCACGTATTTGGAAAATTATTTAAAAGTTTTTTCCTAGTTATTAAAAGACTAATAGTTAATTAGTTGTTATCGAATAAAATTCCATTTTGAAATTAAGGCACTGTTCTAGAAACATATTTGATGAAAGGTACAATTTAAGTATGGTTACTTAGATGATCTACCTTAGGTTTTCTATTTGAATTTAATCATGTAATTGTATTGAATAATATCACATGATTGAATTTAATTGTACTTTGAAAAAGGTAAAATGATTTCTACTGTATTGATCAATACAATTATATAGTTAAATTCAATTGAAGAAGCAAATTTATAACAATTAAAGAATTGAATATGAGTTTTTCCTATGATAAAATTAATGTGTATCTTTGAAACAATATGAAGATAGATCAATTATGGGGTTCAGTGTAAAAAGTTGGGATCAAAATCTACAAACTCCAGACTATTTTCTTCCTCCTATCGTGCAAATTATTAACCATGCATTTCTCACCCCTGATTACCAAAATAATATAAATCATAGGTTCAAGTTCAAACAGCTAAAGTAGGTTAGGCAATTATTATAGCTAATTAGAATAGTAAAAGAGGGTTTAAACTCACTCTTCTTAAAGAATCACTAGTTGATAAGTTGTTATTGAATAAAATTCCATTTCAAAAGGCATGTTTTCTACAAACATATTTGAAAAAAAGGTAAAACTTGGGTACATTTGTTTAGATAACGTATCTTAGGTTTTAATAAATCACATGGTTGAGTTTAATTGTACTTTAAAAAATGTAATATCATTTCTACTGTATTGATCAATACGATTAAATAGTTAAATTCAATTGAAGAACCTAATTTATAACACTTAAAGAATTGAATATGATTTTTGCCTATGGTAAAACGTGTTTATTTATATAAAGATGAAGGCAAATAAATTATGGGGTCCAGTGTAAAAGGTTGGGACCTAAACTTACAATCTCCAAACTGTTTTCTTCGTCCTATCATGCAAATTAAATAACCATGAATTTCTCACCCCTAATAAAGAAAATAATATAAATTATAAGTTCAAGTTCAAAAAGCTAAAGGAGCTTAGGAAATTATTATAAGTAATTAGAATAGCAAAAAAGGGTTTAAACTTTAAATTCACTCTTCTTAAATAACCACTAGTTGATTAGTTGTTATTGAATAAAATTCCATTACCAAAGGCAGCTTTTTCTTCTCCTAAGAAGGCAGCTGAGCTTCAACCTGAAAGAACTTCTCTAGGTCACCATCTATAACAATTTCTTCCAACTTCTCACACTTTTCCCCTTGTGACACCGTATTCATAAATAGAACTGGAATCCTTGATTGCTATGAGCCCTTTGATGCATGATTGTAGCTACTAAGCACTGCCTAACCATGGATTAACTCCCAACAAGCTCTTCAATTTGGTCCACTGAAGGATATTTCACCTTCAAATGTAGAGTTAAAGAAACAGGTCCTAGGGCATAAAGCTAGGGTCTTGCTATAACGGCCATGTAGGGAGAATAAGCATTCCCCACAATGAAGTCCACCTCTACTACCTTTGAACCTCCTTGCACGGGTAGTCTAATCTGACCATTTGGAATGACAACTTTCCTATCAAAGCTTACCAACGATGAATTATAGGCTGTTAAATCCTCAGGCTTCAAGTTCAGCCCTTTGTATAAGTCAGAGTACATAATCTCTGCACCACTACCTTAATCTACCAAAACTCTCTTCACATCATACCCTCTCATCCTGAGCGTGACTACTAAAGTATCATCGTGTGACTGTATGGTTCCAATCTTGTCTTCATCTGAAAAACTCAACGCTAGCCAGACCTCCACTCTAACCCTCTTCGGCTCAAAATTAGAGCCTTTAGCGAATAGCTGAGCTACAGACATCACCCCGGAGGGATGAGAGCTAGTTCTCCCAAGAGCAGCAAAGATGACATTAATTGTGTCCAAAAGGGGCCTTAGAGAAGCGTTCCCCTCAACCCTCGATCCTGCTTGGTTTTCGTGCCCATTGGGCCCATACAATTGTTTTAACCTTCCATCTCTAACCAATTGTTCCAGGTAATTCCACAGAGTTCTACAGTCCTCGGTGGTATGTTCCCGCTCCTAGTGGTACTGGCAATGAAGACTTTGATTGTGCTTCATAGGGTCTTCTCCAAGACTTGATATATTGGCTCTCGAAACATCGTGTTAATTGCTTGAGGAGCCATGCCATAGACCCAAATTACCCAACAAAATCCCTTCGAGGTCTGTTATTATTGTATCTATTCGACTTGAAATCCCTTCTGTCATAAAGGATAACCTTAGCCTTTCCTTTCCTTTGCTGTTGATCTTCCTTAACCCGTTTGTATTTGTTGATGCGATCCATAAGCCGGCACAGACTCCTTACCGGCTTCTTGGTTAAGGACTTTCTCAAATCATGCTCGGTAGGCAAGCCGAGCTTTGAAAGTCCTTATAGCCATGTCATCAAAATCCCCATCGATCTCATTAAACATTTCTCAGTATTTGTCCGAGTACATTTTCAAGGTCTCTTCTTCTCTTATGGACATGGACAATAGGGAATTTAAGGGCTAAGGAACTTTACTACAAGTAATAAAATGGGATCCAAACGCTCGAGTGAACTCCTTATAGGAATCAATAGCACCTGTACCCAGGCCATCAAACCACTTCATGGCCACAGGCCCCAAGCTGGATGGGAATACCTTACACATCAAGGTGTCATTCTTAGAGTGCACTGCCATCCTCTGGTTGAAGTGGCTTACATGCTCCACAGGGTTTGTACGACCATTGTACATGGTAAATGTTGGCTGAGTGAAGTGCCGAGGAAGTCTTCCTACTTCAATCCTACGTGTGAAATGTGATTTGGAAATTTGGTTCAACACCCTACTTATAGCATTATTTCCCAGACCTTTATGGGATAAGCTTTTACCCCTACGCCTACGGTGGTGACTCGCATCACACGAGAAAGACTCATTGGGGGGGAGTCCTCGATTTGGGCCTATAGCTGCCATCATCTTCTCCACCAGAAGAAGAAACAGAACTTGAAGGAGTTCTCCTTTATTGTTCGCGGCGCAACTTCCTCCACAAGTGATCAATCTTCTGCTGCATTTTTCTAGTATTTTCTTCATGAAAGACGTGGCTCCCACCCAGAGACTGGCTCCTATTACTATGGGTAATATGTACACTCCCCTCTCGATCCCTTCTTTGTTCAAGATTACAGAAGTGATCTTGACACTGAGACCTCATAGATTCTGCCTGATTCGGACCTGAACCTATCATAGTTGAACATTAGACTCATTACAACACCAGAATTTCCCACAGACAGTGCCAATTGTAAGGACGCAGTTTGGTCCCTAGCCTAAGGGATGGATAGGTTTAGGCCCAAAGAGCCCAATACAATGAATTTGTAGAGAATGGGTTGGAAAACTTGGCTTTAATGAGTCAAATAACAAGCAAAGTGGATTCAGATGACAAGAAAATGAAGATAGACTAGTTTAATCTAAAGAAAATTGTCCTCAGCACAATCCAACGAGATCAGTTGTCATATATTTTTCTCAAGTTTGATTACAAATTCAATTCTTGATTGCTGCGGTGTTTTTCTCTTAATTTCTCGATCCCCTCTCCTTAGAGTCTTCTTTCTATTTTATACTATCCTTCTCCTTCATCTCTACCTTCCATGTGTAGACTACATTGCTAGTGTTGATATTTGTCCCATCAGCACCTTCTTAAAGTCTTTAGGGAGTAGCTGTAAGGCTAAAAAATACTGTTCAAGTATTACTTCTTCATTAATGTAGCCAAAGAGTTAGCTGCAAAGCATTTAATGCGATGGTAGCATCTTTCCCTTTAGATATTTCATGGCCTTCCTCTGTCCTATTCCTTCTTGACACTTATCCTCATCAGTGGAATCATCCAAAACGTTGCTCTTGATGTCAGACCGCACCTTCTGACCTCGGTTTTGCTCTGCCGAGGAAGCATTCCTCCTCGAACCACCTTCTTGGATGATCATGATCAGACTTCACCTCTTTACTTACCAACACGGATTCTTAGGAAGATGTTTACCCATCCTCGGATTACTTAATGTCCTCGGATTGGGCCCTTGGCCCAATATATGTATAGATATGTACTCTTGGGCCTATCACCCCTACAATGGCACTTTTAATTAGTGTTGGGGCTTAATTAGATTGATTTTACAGTTTTAAAAAGCTTTGTAATTCAACTGTCATGTCTTGGTTTTTCCAACCAAAACATTTAAAATTCAATTCCTCTATTCTAGTTATAACTATCAAATTATAATTTTTAAAAATATTGATTCATTTCTTGTTCTCTGATTTTTTTTTTTTTTTTTTTTTGAGTAGATAACCAATATTACTATATTTAATAAATTTCACAGTGCAAAGATAATTTTTATTGGTGGGATATTTTTAAGTTAGCAAGGACACATTACACGGCTTAATTAGATTGATTTTTTTCCTTATCCTCTAAGTAGATTAACAATATTACTCATTTAAATAATTTTCAAAGTGCAAAAATTATTTAAAATGGTTTTTTTTTTTTTTTGAGAAAATATAATTTTAGATGTAATAGTTATACATAACATCATTACTTTTCTTTTTTTAATTTTTTAGAGACAAACACCATTATTACTATTATAAAAAAAATAGCTTTAGAGTAAATATTATACTTTATAATTATTGTGGAATTGGAATATACAGTGCCCCTTGTGGGGGCCTTTTTTGCTATGTTGGGCCGGGCTGGCCCTTTGTGAATGTAGGCCCAAGTGTTCTGGGTTTCAGGAGTCGAGACCGGGCCAACTAGAACTCAACTTGGCCTGTTTGTGCACGAACTATGCCTCGTCTGCCAGGAGGGTACTTACCGCAGACTAAGCTCTTCCAGAGGAGAGCTTGCAGCAGGCGGATACAACTGATAAAACGAAATTATATGTTCTAGAATGACCAGATAGTTCTTTTAATAAGAAATGACCAAACTACAATAACATTTAGCAATCTTTGACAAATAAATAGTAAGGGCAAATGGTAATAAATATTTAATCCACAGTTTATGTAAATAAATTTAGTTCGGTCTGCAGGAGTAAGGCCAAAGAGAAAGAACGCCTCTTCTCAACGCAATTAACCTTCGAGGAAAGAAAACGGGATTCCTGCCGCGGAAGTTAATAGGTTTGAGGGAGGCGGACCTGAATGGACACTTCTCAAAATAACTGTAGAAGAGAGCAGGGAATCGAGTGAGAGGGAAGGGAAAGGGCCTATCAGTGCATGCCAATCTCACTTGCTCCTTTTTTTCTCTCTTTCTCTCTTTCTTCGTAATTTCGACTTTGATCGTTTTTTAGTGTTATCCTCCTCTGTTTTTCTAAGCAAGTTACAAAGTATTTTTTTTTTTTTTTAAGTTGCGTTGTATTGCTCTCGTGCTTGTTGTTTTTGCACATGGCAGAGTTGCCTTTTTATAGTGCCTGCCGAGACTGATTTTTTACTATTTTACCCTCTAACCATTTTTCGTCTGGTCTGGGCGCACTCGCAGACCCTTACTGCTGTCTACGAGTCCCTCTGTCACAGACACAGACAACGTTCTGTCTGTTAGTCCACCGCGGCACCTTGTCCTGCCGCGGTGATGTTTCTCTTTCTTATCCCTCATGGCATGCACCTATTGTTCCCCACTCAGCCTTGCCTCTTTTGGGTGATATGCCATCCCAGCAGGACGTATTCCCCAAAAGAGTCTGAGCAAGGACCTCAAAATAGGCCTTCTCCTCTCCCCACCTCCAAACCATGCCCTCTTACCTCTGACCCATGACCCCACCATGTCCTGTATTGGCTGGGTACAGGCTGGTGGTGCCTGGGCCTTGCACGTGGTTCACGTCCGAAGTCTGCCTGCTGTCCATGTATCTGCCGTGTTCTGGACATTTTTGCTTGCATTGCCAGCCGCTCGTCCTTGGCTTTTCCCAAGCTTTTACTCCACCGCATAGGGTCTGGATTTTACCGAGTACTGGGCTTTGTGTTCTCTTTAGGCCAGTTCTTTAATTGCCTTAGCTTCCCACCGTGTTACTCGGCCTTTCCTGCCTTGGCGATTTTTTGTTCCTGCTGGGCCTCTTTTCAGGCCTGCCGTTCCTTTCTTTCCCCCAGTGGCTTAAGAGAGCCTACTGGTGTTCTTACTCATGGGCTCCATTGTCCCTTTCCCTTTGGGCCTGCGGCCCTTTTACTTTCCTTGGGCTTCCTCGGCCCATTTACTGACTTTGCTTTCCCATGGGCTTTTACTAACTTGATTGGGCTTCCCCGGCCCAATCTCCTCATACTCATCCTTGGGGTTCATGTAGAACAATCAAGGTCCTTTGAATTTTGAGATATATATATATATATATATATGAACAATAAATATGGAAAGCACGTATTAGGAAAATTATTTAAAAGTTTTTTCCTAGCTATTAAAAGACTAATAGTTAATTAGTTGTTATCGAATAAAATTCCATTTCGAAATTAAGGCACTGTTCTAGAAACATATTTGATGAAAGGTTCAATTTAAGTATGGTTACTTAGATGATCTACCTTAGGTTTTCTATTTGAATTTAATCATGTAATTGTATTGAATGATTGAATTTAATTGTACTTTGAAAAAGGTAAAATGATTTCTACTGTATTGATCAATACGATTATATAGTTAAATTCAATTGAAGAAGCTAATTTATAATAATTAAAGAATTGAATATGAGTTTTTCCTATGATAAAATTAATGTGTATCTTTGAAACAATATGAAGATAGATCAATTATGGGGTTCAGTGTAAAAAGTTGGGATCAAAATCTACAAACTCCAGACTATTTTCTTCCTCCTATCGTGCAAATTATTAACCATGCATTTCTCACCCCTGATTACCAAAATAATATAAATCATAAGTTCAAGTTCAAACAGCTAAAGTAGGTTAGGCAATTATTATAGCTAATTAGAATAGTAAAAGAGGGTTTATAAACTCACTCTTCTTAAAGAATCACTAGTTGATAAGTTGTTATTGAATAAAATTCCATTTCAAAAGGCATGTTTTCTACAAACATATTTGATAAAAAGGTAAAACTTGGGTACATTGTTTAGATAATGTGTCTTAGGTTTTAATAAATCACATGGTTGAGTTTAATTGTACTTTAAAAAATGTAACATCATTTCTACTGTATTGATCAATACAATTAAATAGTTAAATTCAATTGAAGAACCTAATTTATAACACTTAAAGAATTGAATATGATTTTTGCCTATGGTAAAACGTGTTTATTTATAAAAAGATGAAGGCAAATAAATTATGGGGTCCAGTGTAAAAGGTTGGGACCTAAACTTACAATTTCCAAACTGTTTTCTTCGTCCTATCATGCAAATTAAATAACCATGAATTTCTCACCCCTAATAAAGAAAATAATATAAATTATAAGTTCAAGTTCAAAAACCTAAAGGAGGTTAGGAAATTATTATAAGTAATTAGAATGGCAAAAAAGGGTTTAAACTTTAAATTCACTCTTCTTAAATAACCACTAGTTGATTAGTTGTTATTGAATAAAATTCCATTACCAAAGGCACGTGTTCTACAAATATATATTTGATAAAAATGTAAAAATTAGGCATAGTTTTTTAATTAGATGATGCACCTTAGGTTTCCCAACTAAATTCAATCATGTAATTATATTGACTAATGAATCATATGGTGGAATTTAATTGTAGTTTGAAAAATATAACATTATTCTACTATATTAGTTAATGTGATCATATATTTTAATACAATTGAAGAATATAAATTTATAACTCTTAAAATGTGGAAGACAGATGAATTATGGATTCTAGTGTAAAAGGTTGGGATCTAAACCTACAATCTCTAATTGTTTTCTTCGTAAACTATTTTTATTTTTTTTTCGTAAACTATTGACCATGCATTTCTGATCACCCCCGTTACCAAAATAATATATTTTGGTTACTAGCTATCAATGTTAAGTCACAAGTACTACTTTAGAAAAAGGAAAAATAATATATTAAAAATTAAAGCTATACCAATATGTAATATGATTAATTTTTTATATTCTTTAGAATATTTTCAAAGGCTTCATAGGATATTATAAAAATTAAAATCCTTTTGTTCTTGAATTATTGTAGATAATTAGAATAGCAAAACAGAGTTCAAACTCACCCTTGTTAAAAGAACCATTATAGTTGATTAATAGTTATTGAATAAAATTCCATTTCCAAAGGCATGTGTTCTGCAAACATATTTGATAAAAAAAAAAAGGTAAAACCTGAGAACAATTGCTTAGATGCTGTAACTTAGTTTTTCCAATTGAATTTAATCATGTAATTATATTGACTTATAAATCACATAGTTTCACTCTTTTTTTTTTTTTGAGAATCATCACATGGTTGAATTTAATTGTACTTTGAAAAAATGTAAAATTATTTTTATTGCATTGGTCAATACAATTATATATTTAAATTCAATTGAAGAATCTAATTTATAAGTTTTAAAGAATTGAATATGAGTTTTGCCTAAGATAAAATGTGTATTTTTGTAAAAGGATGAAGAAAGATCAATTATGGGTTTCAGTGTGAAAAGTTGGGATCTAAACCTACAATCTCTCTTGACTTTTTTCTTCCTCCTATCATGGAAATTATTGACCATGCATTTCTCACCCCTAATGTAGCTATCAATATGAAGTCACATATACCACTTTAGAAAAAAGGCAAAATAATATATTAAAAATTAAAGCTATACAAGTATATAATAAGATTAATTTTTTAAGTTTTTTAGTATATTTTCAAAGAGTTCTTGTGTGTTTGGCTCTAAATTAAAAAGTCAGCTTATTTTACCATTCATTTTATTTTTGCTACTATTTATGAGCTTCATCGCACATTTTGGTACTATTCATGAGTCTCATTATACTATTTTAGTTAACTTTTACCTTTATCTATAGTACTTTCAGCAAAAAAATTTCAATTTCAGCAAAACAAGTAGATCCCAAACAAACCCTTCATAAGATATTAGAAATATTAAAATCCTTTGTTCCTGAAAATATATATATATATATATATATATATATAATGGCAAAGCCATATGATTTTTTGGAAAGTTTCTGATGGAAGGGGATCGAAAAACAGGAGAGAGAAAGGGTACCTTAGATGGTTGTAGCTCCAGCAATTGTAACCCTTGATTATCAATGAACAACTTCTCTTCGGACAGAGTACTCATATTAGTCCGAGAGCACATTAATTCAACTTCTCTCATTGGTGTTGCTGTTTAATACTGTCATTTTCATTATTTGCCTAGCCCTTTCGCCCACTCTCTACAAAATTTATTGTTTTGGGCTCAGAGGGTTCCAAATCCATACCTCCTTGGGCTTGGGCCGCAAAAACTGACCCTACAATACCAATATGTAATATGATTAATTTTTTAAATTCTTTAGAATATTTTCAAAGACTTCATAGGATATTATAAAAATTAAAATCCTTTTGTTCTTGAATTATTGTAGATAATTAGAATAGCAAAACAGAGTTTAAACTCACCCTTGTTAAAAGAACCATTATAGTTGATTAATAGTTATTGAATAAAATTCCATTTCCAAAGGCATGTGTTCTGCAAACATATTTGATAAAAAAAAAAGGTAAAACCTGAGAACAATTGCTTAGATGCTGTAACTTAGTCTTTCCAATTGAATTTAATCATGTAATTATATTGACTTATAAATCACATAGTTTCACTCTTTTTTTTTTCTTTTTTTTTTTTTTGGAGAATCATCACATGGTTGAATTTAATTGTACTTTGAAAAAATGTAAAATTATTTTTATTGCATTGGTCAATACAATTATATATTTAAATTCAATTGAAGAATCTAATTTATAAGTTTTAAAGAATTGAATATGAGTTTTGCCTAAGATAAAATGTGTTTTTTTTGTAAAAGGATGAAGAAAGATCAATAATGGGTTTCAGTGTGAAAAGTTGGGATCTAAACCTACAATCTCTCCTGACTTTTTTCTTCCTCCTACCATGGAAATTATTGACCATGCATTTCTCACCCCTAATGGAGCTATCAATATGAAGTCACATATACCACTTTAGGAAAAAGGCAAAATAATATATTAAAAATTAAAGCTGTACAAGTATATAATAAGATTAATTTTTTTAGTATATTTTCAAAGAGTTCTTGTGTGTTTGGCTCTAAATTAAAAAGTCAGCTTATTTTACCATTCATATTATTTTTGCTACTATTTATGGGCTTCACCGCACTTTTTGGTACTATTTATGAGTCTCATTATACTATTTCAGTTAACTTTTACCTTTATTTATAGTACTTTTAGCAAAAAAATTTCAATTTCAGCAAAATAAGTAGATCCCAAACAGACCCTTCATAAGATATTAGAAATATTAAAATCCTTTGTTCCTGAAAATATATATATATATATATATATAATGGCAAAGCCATATGATTTTTTGGAAAGTGCTCTACGTATATATTTGTATATGCTGGTAAAATCCAGTTTCTTTTAATTTTCTTTAACAGAAATGAAATCATTATATTATGTCTCATATCCTGTGCTTCTATCCACTCTACTTTTAACATGCCCTTCATGAGCATAAGCATGAATAATAAATAATGAAACCAAGTTTTAGAAAAAATATTTAAATTTCTGACAAATAGAATACTTCAGATTGTGTGACTATATTTTTGGCAACAGGAGGGACCTCACCATTTTCAACTTTTTCCATCGTTAGATTCGGTAGCACAGAAAGTTCTGAGTTATCTTTTTGCAATATAATATCTGGGCTATATCCTGTCAGAAACTCAATTGTTTTTTATCCTTTTTTTTTTTTTTTTTTGGATGGTCAATATGAAATCAATATCATTTAAATGGGGCACAAGCCCAGCAAGGATACATCCATACAAACTTGACTAGCTATTATCGGGGGTGTATCTTCCACCTAGATTACAATATCAGATACAAAGCTAGCATGCCACGCTAACAAGTTGTCTTTTATCTACATGGGGAACAAAGACTTTTGGTGACCATGTGATACTCATTAAAAATATGTTAAATTCTTTGTCCAAATTTTAGTATAGTACCTCTTCATGTCTTGTCTTAGTACTAAATGTACCCTAGAAATTGAAAACTATGGTTTTGGCTAGGGGTGTCCAAGAGACTCATGGACCCACTCAACCCGGCCAACCCGCCCGAGACCGACCCGCTACCACCCTATCCGACAACTCCGGCGGTCGGATGCAAGTTCCGAACTATCAAACCCGACCCTCAGCGGGTCAGTTGGCGGTTTTGCATTTCCAAAACCCGTGAAACTCGACCCGAACCGATACCTTTAATGTTTCCGGCGAAATATTACACAACCCAAACCAATCTCCAATACCTTTAAACGTTTCTGGCGAAATATTAAGCAACCCAGACCAAATCTCCAATACCTTTAACGTTTCCGGTGAAATATTCAGCATACCAGACCAAATTCGGCGAGATCTCACCGTTATCTGAGGAAATCTAGGCCAGATCTCGATGGATCTGGCCAGATTTTTGCCAGATCTCGCCGAATCCGGCCAAAATCGACCCCCGCGATGAAACTCGAAACCGACCCAATACAACCCAAAATCGACAAGACCCAAACCGAAAAATCCGGCCAGGTTGTCCGGGTTAGTTTCGGGTCATATTTTTTAGCCCAACCCGACCCGACCCGTGGACACCCCTAGTTTTGGCAAACAACTTGCACACAGACAATAGGAACTCCCCTCACCAAAGGGGTGGGATTACCTGGCTCTATAGCATCAGAAACTTCTCATTTAAATAGAATTTGAAAATTACCTCTTTCTATCTATATAAGGTTTTACTAATGTGTGCCTTTAGTAATTTGAATATTACCTCTCTTTATATATATAGCATTTGAATATTGCCAATTTTTTTTACAATTTTTTCAATACTTCGTAAAATGTTTCAAAAAACAGATGATTAATGTGTGTTCTAAGATAATACATTAACCAAACCCACCTCCACACACACACACATATATATATGGTCATGTATTTCAAGTTTAAGCTAGTAAAGTCTATGCCATATTATATCCCTCCATAACTTTTCATTAAAATAGCATTTTGACGAATAAACTATTAAATTACATATTTTTTATTATTTTTAATACACATGTCAAATTTTATGTTATATATATATATATATTATTTGATACCTAAACTCATAATATTTTTTGGGAACAGCCATGATAGTTTCCAAGCATGGAGGGTAGAGAGAGATAATAAGAGGTCACCTTTCAATTTTTTGGATGTCATCATGCTGATGTAAGTGTGAGCTTGCCCCTAGCTTTTTCAAGCTTCAAAATTTTTTAAAATATAACTATTTTATAATTTTCATCCGATAAACCTTTTAAAAAAAAGCTGCATCCAAGCAAACGGTTAGTCTAACATAACACCAAGCAACCTATTTTTATTTTGTATTTAATTTTTAAATAAAATTTCAACTTATACTATCTATTTTTTATGATTATACTTTTTATTATCAAATAAAGATGCCAATTAATTTTTGATATGGATGAAAATTAAATCAAAAATCTTTTATTCAATTATTAAAAATTTTACAAGTTGAACTGACTAAATCCCACGTTGAATTCAAATTAAAGCTCAAACATTTTGGAGAGTTTGCCAATATTGATTTTTTTTTTTTTCCTTTTCTGAATTTGCCAATGTAAATTAAAGTTAGTGAGGACCAACCTCAAGCCAAAAAGACAGTCTCTGACTTCCAAAAAGGTAATAATCGTACCAACTTGGATTATCTTATTTATTTTCATTAAACGTGCTTGCATAAGTTCTTTTTGACGTAAAAGCTTTAGGGCAGCAGCTAGTGCTGGACAGTAATGAAAAGAGAATGTTGGTATATATCAATTATCAATATCAAAGTTTTCAGAAAAAGTAAAAAGGAATATACTTAATCAATTATAAATATTAATTGGTGTCTGTGTGGCTTTTTAGCAATATTCCACTTCATGAAAAGGCGAAAGAATATACTTAGGCGTAAATGCACTTTTAGTCCCTACATTTTGACGTTTTTCCATTTTAGTCCCTACATTTTATTTTTTCCACTTTTAGTCCCTAAAACCAATTTACGCGTTCCATTTTAGTCCTTTCCGTCAATCAACCGACGGAAATAGCTGAGGTGGCAGCCGGAGCAATTAAAATATTATAAAAATGCCACGTCACCCATGACACATCAGCATATAAATTTAAAAAATTAATTTATTAATTTTAACTAAATAATAAAAATAAAAATAGCAATAGACCCAGCAACCAAGATTGTTCTTTATGTTCTTCATATTCTTCCCAAATCAAACCCAGCAACCAAGAACTCAAACCCATCACAAGAACACAAACCCAGCAACCCAAGAACTCAAACCCAGATCACTAGGACATAAATGAAAACAAGAAGAAAAAACCCAAATTCAACACCTTAGAGATCATTAAACCCAGCACCATCAGATCTACCACAAATCAATTTCATTGAATTCTTCATGTTCTTCCCCAAATTCTAACACAATCAACATCGAATTCTCAACAAATCAAACCCATAAACTCAGTTAAAAACCAACCCAGATTAAACCCAGAACAAGAAACCAATCACAACAAACCCAGATCAACACAATCAAACCCAAACCAACACAACCAAACCCAGATCCGACCACCAATGACCAACACAATCAAGCCACCACCACCCCACCGATCAGTCAACAAACCCACGCCAAGACGGCGGCCGAGATCGGCGAGCTCCATTGTGGCCAAGACCGGCGAGCTCCATTATGGCTGAGACGGAGGTCGAGACCAGAATGAAGGCCGAGATCGAGACCAGAACGGAGGTCGAGATCGAGACCAAGACGGAGGCTGGAGCCGAGACCAGGATTAAGACTGAGACCTTCCTCTAGATCTACTCCAAACCGTCGACCCCGTTCCTTAGATTTGCTCCAAACCGTCGGCCCCTTCCTCTAGATCTGCTCCAAACCTCATCTCATCTCATTCTCTCCCTCTCTCTAAACTCTTTTTTTTGGGTAAAGCTCTCTCTAAAATCAGATCATGATTTTAGAGTGAGCTCACTTAAAGAAAAGTAAATACACTTAAAGTCAAAATGATCTAATGATAAATTTTTGTTTGGGTTGGTTGAGACGAGAGAATAGAGTTTGAGTTTGATATGATTTTTTAAATTCGGTTTTAATTCTATGAATTTTAGTTTTTAATTGTATTTTTATTTTTATTATTTAGTTAAAATTAATAAATTAATTTTTTTAAATTTATATGCTGATGTGTCATGGGTGACGTGGCATTTTTATAATATTTTAATTGCTCCGACTGTCACCTCAGCTATTTCCGTCGGTTGATTGACGGAAAGGACTAAAATGGAACGCGTAAATTGGTTTCAGGGACTAAAAGTGGAAAAAATAAAATGTAGGGACTAAAATGGAAAAACGTCAAAATGTAGGGACTAAAATGGTGTGTGTGTGTGGTTTTTTTTAAACAGTATTTTATTTTTAATGCTAGTACTAGTACTGAAAGCAGTAAGTTGACATGCATAAGCATAAACCCTAACCTATTATTGGAAAAGGAGTTGATTTAGATTTAATGATTTTACTTCTTTTAAATAGAATTAATATCCATACTTATAATCTCCATTAACTCATCTTGTTTTATTCAAGTACTTTTAAAAAAAATTATAAAATATAATTTCTTCAAAAATTTAGAGGATCATGATTATTCAGAAATTAATAAGACTTGAAAGAGTCTTATTAATAGACCTCCATATTCTGACCCCATTATAATTAAACCAGCCTTTTTCACCTTTGCTTTAGCTAGGATAATCAGATAGAAATGAACAATAGGAGTAGACTAGACCAAACCTGGCTATCTTTTTTGGCTGCATTATATTTTGACTCCATTAATTTAGAGTAGTGCTTTTCGTTTGGGGTCATTTAGGTTTACAGGCTACAGTACACGCATGCTTTCCTTTTATAATATTATTCTATTTATGTATCAAATCAATCAATTAAAATTTTTTCTAAACTAACCAACTTGCTGATAAAATAATGTTTTCTTTCAATTTGCTACAGATATGAAATCATTGTATTTTGGTATTTTTTTAAAAAACAGGAACCATTGTGTTATGCTCCATGCGCTTGTGTTAAAAAAACAGGAACCATTGTATTACCTACTTTACTTTTAACATGCAGTCCATGCGCTTAAGCTTTTTTTATTATTTTTAATATACATGTCAAATTTTATGTTTTATATATATATATATATATTATTTGATCCCTAAACTCATAATATTTTTTGGGAACAGTCATGATATTTTCCAAGCATGGAGGGCAGAGAGAGATAATGAGAGGTCACCTTTCAATTTTTTGGATGTCATCATGCTGATGTAAGTGTGAGCTTGCCCCTAGCTTTTTCAAGCTTCAAAATTTTTTAAAATATAACTATTTTATAATTTTCATCCGATAAACCTTTTAAAAAAAAGCTGCATCCAAGCAAATGGTTAGTCTAACATAACACTAAGCAACCTATTTTTATTTTGTATTTTATTTTTAAATAGAATTTCAACTTATAATGTCTATTTTTTATGATTATACTTTTCATTATCAGACAAAAATACCAATTGATTTTTGATATAAATGGAAATTGAACCAAAAATCTTTTATTCAACTATTAGAAATTTTACAAGTTGGGCTAACTAAATACCACATTGAATTCAAATTATAGCTCAAACATTTTGGAGAGTTTGCCAATATTTATTTATTTATTTATTTTCCTTTTCTGAATTTGCCAATGTAAATTAAAGTTAGTGAGGACCAACCTCAAGCCAAAAAGACAGTCTCTGACTTCTAAAAAGGTAATAATCGTACCAACTTGGATTATCTTATTTATTTTCATTAAACGTGCTTGCATAAGTAAGTTGTTTTTGACGTAAAAGCTTTAGGGCAGCAGCTAGTGCTGAACTGTAATGAAAAGAGAATGTTGGTATATATCAATTATCAATATCAAAGTTTTCAGTAAAAGTAAAAAGGAATATACTTAATCAATTATAAATATTAATTGGTGTCTGTGTGGCTTTTTACCAATATTCCACTTCATGAAAAGGCGAAAGAATATACTTATTGGTGTGTGTGGTTTTTTTAAAACAGTATTTTATTTTTAATGCTAGTACTGAAAGCAGTAAGCTGACATGCATATGCATAAACCCTAACCTATTATTAGAAAAGGAGTTGATTTAGATTTAATGATTTTACTTCTTTTAAATAGAATTAATATCCATACTTATAATCTCCATTAACTCATCTTGTTTTATTCAAGTACTTTTTAAAAAAATTATAAAATACAATTTCTTCAAAAATTTAGAGGATCATGATTATTCAGAAATTAATAAGACTTGAAAGAGTCTTATTAATAGACCTCCATATTCTGACCCCATTATAATTAAATCAGCTTTTTTCACCTTTGCTTTAGCTAGGATAATCAGATAGAAATGAACAATAGGAGTAGACTAGACCAAACCTGGCCATCTTTTTTGGCTGCATTATATTTTGACTCCATTAATTTAGAGTAGTGCTTTTCGTTTGGGGTCATTTAGGTTTACAGGCTACAGTACACGCATGCTTTCCTTTTATAATATTATTCTATTTATGTATCAAATCAATCAATTAAAATTTTTTCTAAACTAACCAACTTGCTGATAAAATAATGTTTTCTTTCAATTTGCTACAGATATGAAATCATTGTATTTTGGTATTTTTTTTAAAAACAGGAACCATTGCGTTATGCTCCATGCGCTTGTGTTAAAAAAACAGGAACCATTGTATTACCTACTTTACTTTTAACATGCAGTCCATGCGCTTAAGCTTTTACTTAAAATAATATACACATTATGAAGTCACATATATTTAATGAAAATGATGATTCCAATTTGTGACCCAATAGCAATATTTTAGAAGGTGAGATCACTATCCCTTTGATCAGAGGAGGGTCCTTATGACCATTATCAGTGTTTTCATAATTAGATTCGATATGATAACAAGTTTTGACTATCTCTTTGCAAAACTAGTACGCCATTGATGGAAACAGAGACTACTAAACCATGTAATATTTAAAATATTAGCCATATATATACAGCTTGGCCAAGGCTCCATCAGATTTTGTACTCTTTTAATTGAATTTCCGGTCTGTTATTAGAATACAATAAAGAATAATATTTCTTAACCAAATTACGGTTAGTATTATTATTTTATGGATTAGTTTATGAATTTTGGTTCCTTTTGAAATGTTGTTGAATCATTATGTATCTTGACTTGCTATTAAAAAAACATACATAGCTCTATCTGGCGTACATGATCATCAAGTTGCCTCGTTAAAATAACATGCACGGGTGTACGCGTAAGATCCGATTCTGTCGGCATTTATGTTAATGATAATGGGTTAGTAGTTTGGTTTGCGTTTGACACGAACGCAACACGTGTTCACAAACTCTTGTCTCGATTTTGTATTTCATCAAATACATTGGATTACTGAATAATAATTTTATCCATAAGTTAAATACTTTATCACGAATGTTGATGGTGCATGCCAACACTTAGATATGCAAGCTAACTTTACACAAGCAAATGGGATTAAACCCGTGACCTCTCCGCTACTTAGATTACGATGCATTAATTAACATGTCATAAAATCATTTTCATTCTTAGCAATTATCTCTGTCCTAAATCTATATAGTTGAATTTATATTACATCTAATACAAATATTACATATTACAACATTTGAGATAATCTTAAATTAGATTTTATCAATCTCATTATTGGATTATTTGTCATCCTTCGTATACATATCATGCATACAAATATTTTTTGGATAAGCTATCGTGCATGTTATGTTTCATCTGATTAATTTAATATGATCTGCAACGAAATCCTCATATTTTTAGTAGATATTTAAAATGTATAAAGAAAAACCTCCTAATTTTAGACATTTATTTTGATGAGGTAATTCTTAATCTCGATTATCATGATATATCAGAAAAATAATGGGTATTTGACATTATTACAAAACTTCTTGAATTTAATCTTACTTGGGGTGGAATTAATAATTTTTGCTTAGAAAAGTCGGATTATAGCTATGATATACCAATCAAGATATATATATATACACATTTGCATGTTATTTTTTAATAACTCATCATCTTTCTAAACTCAATAATTTTTTGTTTTTATAGACATGTACAAATATCTAAAAAGGATATATATTTGCAAAATTATTTTTTAATAATTCACCGTCTTTCTAAACTCAAATAATTTCTTGTTTATATAGACATGTACAAATGTCTAAAAAAGATATTTATAGTGATTTAAAAATAAATTTAATAAAAATTATGTTCTCAAACTCACCAATTATCTAAAATTAAGTAGACATGAGGGCAAAACAATTTTTAAACAAAAATATCAAAGTATACAAATGAAAAACAAATTTCAAACAAAAATATTTTAAATTTCTTTTGTAAACATCTGTATATATATTTTTATTGAATAATTAATTATCATCATCAGGTAATTCGTGGAGGACTTCTGTTCCAAAATTTTGTAATGATTATGGAATACATAAAATTAACTTTTGTACCAAATAATAATCATAATGGGAATGGTGCACGACATGTGGGACTCGAAAAATTCTTTTCCTCCTACTAATTTACAAACCTAACTGAACTACAAGTCAAATGAGAATGGCATGTAGAAAAAAGAAATTGCGGAGGTCGCTTTTTTTGTTCGTCCTTTTCTATCATCTTATTGAAAAGAATATGCATGAGTTCTATTAAACAGCAAAAGAAAAAGCATCTACAAGCAACATGTCTTTCACTCAAGCTTCGCACACAACAGAAAGAAGCGAGTCATTATTACACTTGAAACTAGGGTAAAAGGAGAGAAACAACCTTAGGGAAAACATGAGCTACAGCATTACAGTCTCTCTTATCCGAACAAAAACAAAACACTAATCAAAATTTGACTTGAGTTCCACGGCATTTGACAATATATAGTCTTTGCAATCCAATGACAGTTCTGGACATCACCATTTAAATTATTTAATGCATTAAAGCAAAGTTTAGCATTTAATGCATGTGTTCTACTATAGTAATATGTTTGGCAAAACCATCGATGTTCAATGTTGTCTCCTGAATTTGAACCCCTTTTTTTTTTTTTTGACCAAGTCTTTTTCTTTACTTGTATCTTAAAAAATTAATAAGAAAAACTAATTGGAGAGTCCTTTCACCCATTTAAGGGCATGTTTGAAACGAACAAAAAAGAGAAGAGAATAAGAAGGTGACCAAAATATACTGAAGTTTTATACATTCTAGTCATCTTCGTTATTCTCTCTCCCTATCTCCTTCCATCCTAACAGAAGATATTTTTCGTGTATCTCACATTTGACTATAAATTTAAAAGAATTGACAAAAGTCTTAAACTTCAACTAATTGACACTTTAGGGCTTGTTTGGATACAGCTGAAAACTGAAAACTGAAAACTGAAAACTGAAAACACTGTAGCAAAATAATTTTTAAATGTGTGAATAGTACCGTAGGACCCATTTTAATGAAAAAGTTGCTGAAAAGTGAAAATTGTGGGTCCATGAACAATAAATTTGGGTTGAAAAGTCAAACTTTGTGGCTACTGTTCATTAACAGTAGCCGCTACAGTACATAAACAGTAAAAAAACTAAAACCCGTGAAAAAAAAAAAAAAAAAAAAAAAAGCTGAACCGCAAACGCGTTCAGCTTTTCCACCTAGGCCAAACGGTCTCTTACTTTATTAAAAAAAAAAAAAAAAAAAAAAAAAGGTATTTCTAACTAATAGAATGTAAGAGCATATTTCCCAATATCAATAATAACAGATGGATCAACATACTTTTGTACAACCTTGACAAATTTTCCAATGCCGTGTTTGACTAAAAAATAAAAAAGGCACGAAATTTTGTAAACTGTCGTGTCTTTTTTCTCTTCTCCTCCGTGGCTTCTATCCTATCCAATTTTTTTTTTTTTTTTTTTTTAACTTTTTGGGAAAAAGATATGAGTCTTCAAACCGACACAATAAGAAGGATGCCTCATAATTGATGGATATTCAATTATGTGTTTTGGAATAGCTTTCTTCTTGAATGTTTTTTTTTTTTTTTTTTTGGAGAAAATTCTTGAATTTTATTTAAGTTAGTTGTTTATGTACAAATTTTTAAGGGTAATGTCTCTTACACATATCTTATTATATATACTGTATTTTTGAATTAAAATTGTGTTTTGAAGTCACGATTTTAGTTTAAAAACTAAATTATGTGTAACAGGATAGTGTGTAATAGACATTGCCCATTTTGTAAAGGATGGTGCTCTGTTAATCATCAAATCCAAGTAAATAATCTGTGGATCCTGCAAGCCAATCAAACAGCAGGATCACTATTTGTAAAAATGAAGAAAGTGAGCTGCACTTCTAAAATTCCTCAGGCATTGAATTTGAGTATGTTGGACAATGTCTTCAACTTCAAGTTTAATGTGATCAATTTGTGGAGTTCCTTTATTTTTTTTTTAATATAAAATTTTAATATCCTTTATTTTTTTTTTAATATAAAATTTTAATATTTTGGTTTACATGGAAGGGAAGACAATGACTTTCTTTTTACGCAGATTTATGATTAGGCTTGTCAAACTCAACATTAGCATAGACATAAAACGTTTTTTGCGTTGAAAATCACTTTAAATTAAAATTGAGGTGTCTAACAACCTACTAAAAAATCGTTTTAACTTTTAATTTTTAAGAGGTCATTAAAAAGCTGAAAGCAGCTCTAGGCTGAAGTTGAAATTGGGAGTTTTTTAAGGGGAAAAAAAAAATCTGTATAATTTACCATTCATAGTTTATGAATAATCTAGAATTTTGAAGCTCTATTCATAGTAATTTGCAAATCACTCAAAACAATAAAAGAGCTTTTCAGTTAAAACTCTATATATCACAAAAGATCTACTACTAAAACTCTACGATTAAAGATCTACTTCCTACTACAATATCAATCGGCCACTAAGGGAGTTTTCCATGGCCATATATAGTTTCCATAGTGTCTGTTTCTTTGTTATGGGGGTGGGGAAGGGTGGTTTGGTGTGTCTTTGAATGGGTACTACTACGAATGGAACTTCAAAGAAAGGATTTTGCTATCAACGTTTTTCGTGGATGAAGTAACAACCCAGTTTAGGGAGGAAAGCATTACCAACAATATAAGCATGTACTCTTTTTGTGATGTGCAACAAACAAAGAGCATGACCAACATGATGATGATGATGATGATGAAGAAATTGTTTGTTTAGACCCCTTAAATTAGATTGTTTAACCTAATATCTTAGCTAAGTGATTACTTAGGTTAATTATTCAGATTTAAGTTAAATAATAATAAATTATATCATGGAAAGTAACGGAAAGTAAATAACATCACAATATGATGAGGTAAAAACTTGAGGAAGATTTGACCTAGCAATTCTCAAGGTAAAGCAAATTTATTGTAAGAGAATTGGAGTTTTTACAATCAGATTTAATCTTAAATTTATTGCTATCTCAAGTAGTAACTTACTGACACGACCACATGCAAGGTTCGAATCCACGAACTTATTCTCTTCTTGGACTTACTACAACACAAGCACCCATGCTTGTGACTTTGACATCCCACTCAAAGGTTTCAAATCACCTTCAATTGTTGATCTTTGCTCCAGTAAACACTTGTATAGTTAGAAGGTACAATATCTCTCAAATATCACAAAAAGTAATACACAAGTCTTCCAAAATATAGTTAGAGTTTCCCTTTTATATGTGGACAAGTTAGATTGAAACCCTAAACATTTTTGCTAGCTTGGGCCTTGTTTAAAATTCTATAAAATCTGATTTCTGCAATTTTCAATTGGTCAAATCTAATTTTTGATCGATCGAACTTGGTAGATTTTGACTCTTCTTTTCTACAGTTAGCTCAAACTTAAAGCTTGAAACATACACCTTCGAGCAATGCCTACTACATGAACTAGACATGTTTTGTTTTCGGTTTGCCAACACATACAAAATATAATTCTAAACATTTAATCCTAAAACTTTAGAACTTAACAAAAACATATGAGATAAGATTGTTCTAGTTAAGTACGTACATAGTATTTGGTCCCACATTTTTAATTCTTCCCATGATAGAAGCTTTTATTTTGATCTTTATTCATTTCATGTTTTGACAAAATGTTTTCTTGTGTTTAGTTGTGAGTTCAAAAATAATCTCGAAAACATTTTATGTCATTTGGATTGTATATAAAGTCATTACCATTTCGTGTAAGTGCAGTAGTGGGATGTGACTGTTAGGGTCATGTGTTTTGATATTGTTAAACCATGTCAAATTATGTGTACTTAATTAAAAATTGATGTGTCTTAAAGTTTTAATCAAAGACCAAGTTGAAGACGCAAAGTTTACTAAAAAAAAAAAAGGTTAAAAAAAAGTGCATTTTCTGCATGTACATCAATAGCAATCTCAATAACTCCATGATACCTCTTGATACATCAAGAAAACTACTGCCTTCTCAATAGAAGCTTGATACTACCTCGATACATTGAGTTTCATGGATCAGCAAAAATCAACAACGTGAAAAAGCCTATAACCTATTTGTTTGAATCTCAAATTGAGATCTGTTTGAACCGGTATTTAGAGGACATTATAAATCATCTATTAGAGGGCTTTTTAGAGAGAGAGAGAAACACTTTGTTTATGTGGCTAGAGTTTTGTAACCAAGTTATTTCTATTTCACCATAGCTAAGAGTTTCAAAGTAAATTTAAAGCTTCCATTGATGAAGAAGTTGAAGTCATAGCAATCACCACAGACTTGCTGCTGTGAAGAAAATCTTCAAGAAGTCCTTGAAATCAATTGGAGTTTCCAATTGTAATTAATTATGGTGGAGCATTCATATATTGGATAGTTTAGATGTTCTAAAATTGTAGAAGATTTCTACTGTAAATTAATCTACTGAGATTGTAAAGTCTAGAGACAAAAATTTTGTATTAGATCTTAAACTTCTCTTTACTATAGTGTATTACTTTTTGGGAATGTTTCTAATGTGTGAGATGCAAGAAGATTTTTATTTAGTATTATTTATGTTTGCAAGTCAATTGTATTTTTATGTTTTAGGTTCTAGTACTTTATTAGGCTATTTGTATTTTAATTTGGAAGCAAGATTATTACTGTAGTAAGACAATTAAAGTTTCATAGCCAATTAGAATTAAAGTTTAACAATCATTTATAAGCAACCTATTGTACTCTTTGAGAAGGTAGTTGATTTCTTGATGAATGAAAAAATGGCCATCAAAATACTAGATTAATATAAACTTAATCTAGTATAGCTTTCTTAACACCAAAATATAAAATTGAAAATTAAATTACAACTTTATTTAGTATCCAAGATAAAGAAAACCTATTTATTTAAAATAATAATAATAATAATAATCATTTTTCACTTTTTTTTTTTTTAAAGAAATAATTACAACATGCTGCTAACCCCACAGCTCGAATCTTTTTTTATTTTTAGTACTTTTTAAATTACAACTTTATTTAGTATCCAAGATAAAGAAAACCTATTTATTTAAAATAATAATAATAATAATAATCATTTTTCACTTTTTTTTTTTTTAAAGAAATAATTACAACATGCTGCTAACCCCACAGCTCGAATCTTTTTTTATTTTTAGTACTTACTTTTGTTAAGTTTTATGCTTTAACTATGATATTTAATTCTTTATATGAAATTAATCTTGGCTATTTAGTATTAATTCATCAAATTAACCTTGTTTTAATTAATTAACATTAAATAAGTTTATTTAATTAATATTTAAATATAAAAGACTCCACTTAAATTTATTATCTTTGGCCGCAAACTATATCAAGCAGACGCTAGCTAATCTGATCGTGAGTGGCTAATCGATGCATGCCTGCAATGGTTGGTGTGGGGTTCAGGGTAGGTTGATCTGGTTCTGATCTGGCGTGAGTGGACCTAGGCACAAGGGCTATTGTGGAAAAAAAAAAAACATAAATTGATTATTTTAGATTATCTAATATGATGTTTTACAAAATAAAAAGTAAAATATAGGATGTATTGCAAAAGGTAAAGCCTAAAATAGAAAAAAGTGACTCTTATTTAATTGATAATTTTAGTCAAAATTTTCAATTAAACCATATGTTAATGTGAACATTCTCGTGGTTGATCTAGCATCCCCTACTACTTTTTGAGTATTATATGAAAGAAATCACTTAAAACGTGTACATAGTAAAGTAACATAGAAAAAGAAAGTCAGCTATAGCTGCATTCCAATGTTATAAAGTTGAGCACAAAGCTTTGAAGCAGCATCCATGCTTGATAGGGTTATTTCCAAAGTAGTTGTGTGCGGAACAATTTCATTGGATGAACTCAGTTGTGGACATTACCCTAGTCTATACAAGTGTTTAAGTTTTTTTTATGACCACACATTTTGACACAATTTTTTATACAACTTGTTGAAGTGGTTGACTATGAATGATGAATACTCATCATTATTTCTTTATCACTCAAAGTGGACTACATCAGGATCGCAACAAAAAATGTAACATAAAAGTTATCTCCTTTTTTTTTGGTGAACATGTATTCATTAACTAAGAAATAGAAACATTAGTGCAGATGTGCTCATACAACGTTCCAATAGCATCAAGACTAGCCAACATAGCAAGATCAGCTGGGGGGCACTGATATAAAACAAAATCTTGTGAACTAATAGTGCCTCTTCTAGTAAGAGCGTCATCACATTTATTAGCTTCTCTGTAGCAATGTTGAACTCTGACTCTTGGGATCCTTTGCATACCCTCCCTATAGTCAGTAATAATGACATTATTGCCATTTAAACTCCCCTCATCTTTCATTAGCAGATCAATCACGAGCTTCGCATCTAGTTCAATTAGAACATTTTCCAAGTTTAAATCAATGCACAGATTAATCCCATCACGAAGGGCCTACAACTTCGCAGCCACACTAGTATTATGCCCAATTGCTCTAGCATGGCCATTCACCCAATCGCCATTAGAATCTCGAATAATTCCTCCTCTACTAGCTCTGCTCGAGTTTACCATGGAGGAGCCATCAGAGTTCAGCTTATACCAATTATCTAGAAGGGGGTGCCACTAAACCTGTATCACGACCATGGGGTGTCTTACCTTATTATGAGCACCAAGGAAGGCATACTCAGAAGCTTTGGCAAGATTTTATGTCATGAAAGACTTTTGGGTGTAATTATCTCTGAAAACCACATTATTACAACAAAGCCATAGATTCCATACACCAAACGAGAAGACAATACCCCAGTTGATGCCCGAAAGGGAAGCTTGCTGTGAAGTATAGTTGATTCGCCAATCTTCAAGGTTTATGTTGTAGAATAGATTGGAGTGGACAGAAGGAAGAAGTGAATCCCAAAACACTCGAGCCTAGGGGCAATCTCTCAAAGTATGGATAATAGATTCAACTGCCCCTCTTTGCAAAGGGCCTGTAATGAGGCTTCTTAAAGTGCCATCTCCCAGCCATTTATCATGCCAAAAGGAAAACTCACTATTCTTGCCTGCTATCAATTTTATGCCTTTCTTAAAGACTAGCTCCCCTTTCTTAATTGCTGCCCACTTGGATGAATAAGTCCTGGGCTTGAGTAGGTTTTGCCTTCTTCTCCCAAAATATTTGTGAGATAATACCCTGGACCAAAGAGAATTTTTATCCTAATGGAATCGCCAATTAAGTTTGGCCAGTAGTAGGGGTAAGCAGTGGCCGAACCTCACCAAAAAAACCGAGCCTCACTGACCAAATCGCACCGAACTTATACTTATACTTTCATAGTTTGCTAAAAAGTATGAAAGTTATCTCCTTATACTTTCATAGTTTGCTTACATATTATTCTTATTTTAAACAATGTATATGCACTTAATTATGTTGAATTCCATATTAAAAAAAATTATGTTTGAATTCTCCTCTTCAATTCATGCATATGAAAAAAATATGACGTTGTTATTTACCATTTATATAGAAGATGGAATGCAATATGACGTTGTTGTCTATCCTAATTATACCTGTTAAGTTTTAGACCCCTGGAAAACACAATATGTTTAACCTAATTTATTAGCAAATTAGTTACATAGATTAATTATTCAGATCCAGGATAAACATTCATCACATATAACATGCACAACGGAAAAGTAAATACCACAAGATGTCATGACCCAAGAAAACTAATGAAATAACTCATTTTGAGGTAAAAAAAACCTGGGGGGAACTATCCTAAGAGAACAATCTAGTATATCAAATTGAGACTTAAAGTCAAGAATATCAATTCGTAGTAAATCTAATTGAGCTCTGAACTTCTCAGACTTCTTTGATCTGGATCTACTCTCACATGAACCACCTGTTCATGTCTTGATCTTCAGTAAACTTGATAGCAAAAAGCTTGACTACAACTTTACTCTACAGATACTAGCAATATGGATTTGATCTCCGGTAGGTACTTGATAGAGTTAGAAGGTACAAAACCTCACAAATCTCATTAGAGTAACTTTCAAGGCTTAAAAAACTTGTATTAAGGTTTTCCTTTTATACCTAGCAGTGTTGGACTTAAACTCTAAACATTTCGTGAGTTGTTGGGTCTTATTTAAAATTCTGTAGATTCATAGTTCAATCGATCGAAGCTCTCTCTCAATTGATTGAGCTTGACAGATTTTGAATTCTTCTTTTTGTAACTTGTACATTCTTGAATATTGATTTGTATCAACTTAAGCAATGTCTATAACACTTCAAAGACCCTAAGATCTAATCCTAGATAAGTTTTTGTTCTCGTTTAGCCAACATACAACAAATTTAGAACCTAAACATTTATGACTAAATATTTAGAACCTAACAATACATTTATCTAAGCAACACTTAATTTCTTGTTAATTTATGATAGGATATTAACGTATTAATGTTGTTATTATCTTATTATCAAATAAATTAATCCATTATATAAATGTCACTTTAAGTTTTTGAGATAAAATTACAATGTGAATCTTTATTTCTATAAGGCATATCTTTAATCTTTTGAATAAAATTAAGTTAATATATAAATGGTCATGTTAATAGGTGTCTTTAATGTAATTGTTAACAAACTATTTTAAGAAAATTTTAACACAACTTTTACGAAAAATAGAAAAGGTTGTCAAAACGTTAATTCATTTTTTCTTTTACCATAAGAACCTTTCTAAAATGATTTTAATTTTCATTATATACATGTGCAGTAAACAATACTGCATTTTAAATTTTAAATTACAATATATTGTACCTTTATGTTACAAAAATCTACTTTTTAAGTTTTTGTAACCAGTGTGCCTCGAGGCTAGAAGGGCATGTGACTAGTTACTCAAGTGGTAATTGACTAGACATTAAGGTAGAAAATGATTTTAATTTGATTGATACATGGTCTTAGCTTTCCCTCTTTCTCTCCTTCCCTTCCCCGTGGGTGGAGTTGGTCGCCCAATGAAGTTGTTTAATTTTGACTGAAGTTAATGCCATTTGGATCTTTCAAATTTTTTGACCAGTAAACATTTAAATTATTTAATGTGATCTAAGCTCTAACTTTATCCTCCCCACATCACAGCCTCATATCCAGACCTCTCTCTCTATAAACACTCATCGTATTTTCTTCCTTCTCATTCCCACAAAGCCAACATGGCCATCTCTTCTGCTTGCTTTTTCTTCTTCTTATGTTCTCTCTTTCTAAGCCATGGTGTTCTTGAGCTTGAAGCTTCCCACCATGTTGACCAAAACCTTCAAGTTTCTTCAACTACTCCTAAATATCAACCATATAGAACTTCTTATCACTTCCAACCACCCAAAAATTGGATCAATGGTATTAATTTCTTTCACCTAACTTTCTTTCTCTCTCTTTTTCTTATCTTTCTCTCATTTTTTATACTTCCATATTTCTTAATATAACTATTTTTCGTTTTTTTTTTTTTTTTCCTTTTTAAATTGTTCTGATGCTGAAATGGACAAATGGGTGTCTCTGGATATGCAGATCCTAATGGTTAGTTCTTCTCTGACTTGGTATTCGTTGAAACTTTTATTTTTTGGTCGCTCTAGTTTAGAAATAAACATATATGTAACCATGAAAAATAAAATAAAATACAACAATACTCGGACTGTTTGCATGAAAAGTTTTGTAGTATGGTTATTCTGGAAAATGTTTTTAGTGTAGGCCTCCTTTGTTTTATCATATACTCAAATTTTTTTTAGATATATTTCATGTGATTAATCATTAATGTCTATGACTCTATATACAGGTCCAATGGTTTATAGGGGAATTTACCACTTGATGTACCAATACAACCCCAAAGGAGCAGTTTGGGGCAACATTGTCTGGGCCCACTCTACATCAACGGATTTAGTGAACTGGACCCCACATGATCCAGCCATCTACCCATCTCAGCCGTCTGATATCAATGGTTGCTGGTCAGGTTCCACCACAATCATGCCCTGGGGCACACCAGTCATTCTCTACACAGGAATCAACCCACAGAACCAACAAGTGCAAAATTTGGCCATGCCCAAAAACCTCTCTGACCCATACCTTATTGAATGGGTTAAGTTACCAAATAATCCATTAATGCACCTTCTTCATTGAACAAATTAATGCAAGCTCATTTAGGGACCCAACCACTGCTTGGTTAGGCCCTGATGGGACTTGGAGAGTGCTGATTGGAAGCAAAACGACCGTAGGGATTAGCTATTCTATATAGGAGCAAAGATTTCATTACTTGGATTAAATCCCAACACCCACTTCATTCAGCTAAGGCACTGGAATGTGGGAGTGTCCTGATTTTTTCCCAGTTTTGATTGGTTCCAAACTTGGTGTTGACACATCAACTCTTGGTCCTGATGTTAAACATTGCTTAAGGTGAGCTTGATGATACTAAATATGAATACTACACCATTGGAACTTATAACCCTGACAAGGATATCTATGTTCCGGATAATGGATCTGTGGAAAGTGATTTGGGCTTGAGGTATGATTATGGGAAATTTTATGCTTCAAAAACTTTTTGATAGTTTAAAAAATAGAAGAATCTTGTGGGGTTGGCTAAACGAGTCTTCTATTCTCGTGGATGATATAAAGAAGGGATGGGCTGGAGTTCAGGTAATTACTTGTGAACTATTGCTTTCATTAATTTCTAGTAAAAGTCTAAGCCTTCCAACTTACAAGGTAATGTTTATGGTTGATAAAGGGTTTTTTTTTTTTTTTGGCACCTTTTGCAGGCAATTCCAAGGACTATTTGGCTGGATAAATCCAGAAAACAATTAGTGCAATGGCCCATAGCAGAAATTGAAAAGCTGCGTGGCCACCAAGTGCACTTGCCTCAGCAAGTCCTTAAGGGAGGATTATCACTTGAAGTTTCTGGTGTCACAGCAGCACAGGTTTTTTTTTTTTTTTTTTTTTTTGGTGGGTAAATTATATTTTGTCTATGGGGTCAATTTGATTTCATTCCCTTGACTATAGGGTTGGTTCAATTTAATTTAGTCCCTTAAATGTGCACTTGGTTTTATTATATTTCTAAAAAATGAGTGTCTCAGCATCCTGTTAATCGCATAAATAGAAAAGTGGACGAAGGCAGCAAATTAATTTCTTCTTAAAATTTCAAAGACCAAAATCTCAATTTTTAAATTTAAGGTTCCAAAGTCAAAGTTGTACTAGATTTCAGGCATGAAAAGTCTGCGCAAGTAACCTGTAACCCGCTAAGCATATTGCTTATTTTTCCTATCCATTATGCTAAAAACAGACATTATTCTTCTTGTTTTCTGTTCTTATCTTTTACAGGCAGATGTTGTGATTTCATTCAAAGTAAGTGACTTGGGGAAGGCTGAAGTGCTGGACCCAAGTTGGACCAATCCACAAGTACTTTGCAGCAAAAAAAGTGCATCAGTTAAAGGGAGTCTTGGACCATTCGGGCTGCTTGTTTTGGCTTCAAAGGGCTTGCAAGAATACACAGCAGTGTTCTACAGAATATTCAAAGGTCAAAATAAATATGTGGTGCTTATGTGCAGTGACCAAAGCAGGTGCTCCTCAATCTCTATCTTTTTCAAGCCATCATCTTACCATTCAAAGATTTGACCTCACAAATCTCTGGTTAACAGGTCCTCCTTGAATAATAGTAATGATAAAACAAGTTATGGCGCTTTTCTGGATGTGGACCCCATTCATGAGGAACTGTCGCTTAGAAGCTTGGTAAGTTGCTACGAAATTATAAATTGTGTGCAATTTTCTATATGTTAAGTGAAAGTCAACCTATCTGAATGATCAATCCTCCCATACATCGCATTCCTGGGAAGTTTGTTAGAGTTGCACCATGCGTAAAAGTCTTGCCCGCCAAAGCTTTTATCAATCTCTTCAAGATATGGCCCTTTTAATAAAAGTCTTGCCCACCAAAGCGTACTCACACAATGCTGCCCCCATAGTGTATATATATATTTATATATATATATATATATATATACTTGGTCACAAATCATTGCAATCAAACGTATCATTTCATTTCTATAAATAAATAAATAAAACTGTATTAACCTGTTAAGGATCTTATAATTCAATTAATAGGTCTTATTATTTCTAACAAAAGGCAGTGTCTATTACACATTTTATCTATTACATATAACATACACATATTTAAGTTCAAAAAAAAAAAATTATATATATAGTGTGTGAACTACCAATTACCCTCCAACGAAAATGTCTTAGTTCAAACTCTCATTTCTGTCCCTCATCCATGCAACTGAAGGAAAAAATAGAAATAAGAAAAAAGAGAAGGTCTTAGGTTTTGACCACCAAACATGGATTAAGCCAGTTTAATAAAGGAGTCTTTTGCAAAAAAATCCACCCAATATTGGGCCCAGATCCTGGGGCCCCAGACCCCACAATTTTTGACATGCATGAGCAATGTTCATGCAGTAACAAATCAAATAAGGCAATAACAGCGTTTCATATGTTAAATTTGTTTTGGGAAAGGTTTTGTTGCATACAAGAGTATGTGGCCCAAAAAAAAAAAAAAGGAACAAGTGTGTAAGATTCACCTAGTCATGTACATTTTTTGTTTTTGGTTAGAAAATTGAAATGAGCATTATTTCAACTGAAAAAAAAAAAAAAAAAAAAAANCTATTACATATAACATACACATATTTAAGTTCAAAAAAATAAATTATATATATAGTGTGTGAACTACCAATTACCCTCCAACGAAAATGTCTTAGTTCAAACTCTCATTTCTGTCCCTCATCCATGCAACTGAAGGAAAAAATAGAAATAAGAAAAAAGAGAAGGTCTTAGGTTTTGACCACCAAACATGGATTAAGCCAGTTTAATAAAGGAGTCTTTTGCAAAAAAATCCACCCAATATTGGGCCCAGATCCTGAGCAATGTTCATGCAGTAACAAATCAAATAAGGCAATAACAGCGTTTCATATGTAATTTACAAACTTTTTGGTTTCCTGAGTCCTTATATGGTTAGGTATGCTTTACATTGATTCTTCCTTTTACCCATTTCATCATTTGTCTTTTTGACTCAATGCATTTGATGTCTATCCTTTAACACAGATTGATCATTCAATTGTGGAGAGCTTTGGTGGAGGAGGAAAGGCTGTTATCGCAGCTAGAGTTTACCCTACATTGGCAATTGATGGACAAGCACACTTGCAGGTCTTCAATAACGGAACTGAGAATGTTCAAATCACAAGTATGAGTGCTTGGAGCATGAAGAAAGCTCAAATCAGTTAAAAGTTGACACTGAAATTGAGAGTGTTATTTCTGTATCACCCACAATATATTTGAAAGCAATGATTACTTAATCAGATTTAGCTACATGCACCACTCTTAATATAAAAAAAAAAAAAAAAAAAAAAGAGGGAGGTAGAACCTTTGAGGCTAGTTATAGATTAACGTTGTTCCTTAGACATCATGTAGACTAAAGGTTTATTTGGATACCGTTTATTTTGCTGAAACTGAAAACTTTTTACTGAAAGTACTATAAATAAAGGTAAAAGTTAGTTGAAATAGTACAGTGGGCTCATGAATAGTAGCAAAAATAAGCTAAATAATGAAATAATTTATAATTTTAATTCACATCCAAACGCACACTAAGCGTCTGTTTGGATACTGCTTATTGCTGAAAACTGAAAATTGAAAACTGAAAACACTGTAACAAAATAATTTTTAAATATGTGAATAATACCATGAGACCCAGTTTTAAAGTTGATTTTGTTGAATTCCATACTTGCGAGTCTCGTGAACAATGCACGGGACCCACACAAAAAAACGCAGACGCGTGGTCTACCGCTATCCAAACCCAGCCTAAGTGTCTGTTTGGGATCTGCTTATTTTGCTTAAACTGAAAACTTTTTACTGAAAGTATAAAAGTTAGCTGAAATAGTACAGTGGGATCCATGAATAGTATCAAAAAGTACTGTGAGACCCATGAATAGCAGCAAAAATAAGTTGAATAGTAAAATAAGTTGGCAAAAATAACCTTTGCCAAACGGACACTTATAGTCTATTTGGGATCCGCTTATTTTGTTTAAACTGAAAACTTTTTGCTAAAAGTGTAAAAGTTAGCTGAAATAGTACGGTAGAACCCATAAATAGTACCAAAAAGTGTCGTGGGACCCATGAATAGTAATAAAAATAAGTTGAATAGTAAAATAAGTTAGCAAAAATAATCTTTGTTAAACAGACACTTATAGCTGTTGGGGATCCGCTTATTTTGCTGAAACTAAAAACTTTTTACTGAAAGTACTGTAAATAAATGTAAAAGTTAACTAAAATAGTACAGTAGGACCCACGAATAATAATAAAAATAATCTAAATAGTAAAATAAGTTGGCAAAAACAATTTTTAACAAACTGACACTAAGGCTCCATTTGGATACAGTTTATTTTAATTTGCTAAAAACTGAAACTAAAAATACTGTAGCAAATTATTTTTTAAATGCGTAAATAGTGTTGTGGGACCTATGACCAGTGCATGAACAGTGCACTTTGTCTCCTGCACAGTGAATCCATGTGCATGAACAGTGTGTTTACTGTTTATACACGCTAAAAAAAAAAAAACCGCAAATGTGATAAACTCGAGTCTTAAAGACTCGCTTTGCGAGTGTTGTTGGACTGAAAATGCCACATGGATCTCGAGTTTTTGAAAATCGAGTTCCATGCAAAAAAAATTATTTTGATCGCCCCTATAGTGGCGTTTTTAAGTCCTATGGTGACGTTTTAAAGCCTTATAGCGGGTTTTCCTGCAAAAAAATTTTTATAAGTGTTCAATACCAGTTCAGGGAGCCTATAGTGACGTTTTAAGACCTATAGTGACGTTTTTAAGTCCTATACGGCGTTTTCCTGCAAAAAATTTTTAACTCCATTTTTAAGCCCTATATGACGTTTTTAAGCTCTATAGGGCGTTTATGGAACTCGAGTCTTTAAAACTCGATTTCCACGTGGATTTTTTTCCACATCACACTTATCCGCTTAGACTTAAAAACTGATTTTTATCTTGGAACTCGAGTTTTAGACACTCGAGATGCTAGTTTTCTACATTCTTTTAAAACGTGACACCTAACTAAATTTTTTAATATTTTTGTTATTTAGAAAAAAATTCCCAAAACACACCCCAACGTTGTTTGGCATCCAAACCCGGTTCAGTTTCCAATCCAAAAACTTAAGAAAACTCACCTTTTTTTGGGACCCACTCACTAACCATTGTGTAGTGCACACAAAACGGCTACCCGCGAATTCCTTCACTTTTGTTTGCATTGTCCTTACTACTCCTCTTTTATTTACATTATTTCCTTGGGTTATGTCATGGTTTTTTTAACCCCTTTTTTTTTTTTTTTTTTTTTTTTTGGTATCATGGATGATGTAATTATTTATGTTCACTCAAAATATATATATATATATATATATTTGTCAGTTGTAAAACCCATCCCCACATACTATGTATGAGATTTGTTTAAACTTGTGGGATCCGGCCAAACTTTCACACCATATCTGAGAAAAAAAAAAAAAACCAGCACCCAAATCGACAGAGCAAGGAAGAAAGATTATGTATCTAACTGTGGAGGCCAAAATTGGTGAGTTTGTTGTTGCTTCATCCTTCGTCTTCGCCTCGCAGGTGGTGGGGAGCACGTTAGCTGGTAGGGAGCATGTCAAATAGAGATCTCCTTTAGATAGGTGTTGCAAACCAAAGCTTTTGATGTGGGTTTGGGAGCTTTTTCAGAAGAGAGTGAAGTGTGAACAAAAGGAAAATAGTTGATTGTAAGGAAAAGTGAGTTCTGACTGTTGAGGGAGAGTAAAGGCTTAGATGGATGAGACAAGCCTCTGACTGTAGGGCCCAAATTGTGAGGAAAATTACAGTTGTGTCATCTTAACTCAGTTTTAATAATTTGAAAACAACATTTTTTTTTTTTTTTTTTTGTTTTTGAATTCACTAAGATGGAAACAAAACATGAAAACACAGCCAAACAACTATTAGGCATGTGGGATCCACATATTTTGAATTAAGAGTGATGAAAATAGTGATATGAGTTATAGAAAACTCTAAAATCAAACAACCCTGACTCATTGCACCCAGGTCAAGTAAAGTGAAATGAGTATTTTTCATGTTAGAATTAAGCATGCACGCAATGTTGGATTTAGGAGTGATTTAGAATGTTTTTATGGTTTTGGATTTTTGTGCAGCACATTTTCCTTCAAGCTCAAAACTTGGGCTGCTCTTTGAGGTGGTTTGACTCATTGGTTTAGATCAAGGATTGGTATGGATGGGTAGAACCTCCTTATACTACAAAAAACGAAGGCTATAGCCGCATTTCTAAAACGTGGCTATAGACCCTAAAAACGCAGTTATAGGCCCGTTTGGTCTATAGCCGCGCTTACACATGCGGCCTAAACCCCGCGACTATAGCTCCTGTGGGTCTATAGCCGCATTTTTTTTAAAAGCGACTATAAGCTGAGACCTAGCACTAGCACCCCTGGTTCTAATTG
>NW_027069763.1:123266-180609 GCF_002906115.3 Quercus suber | reverse complement strand
ATGAGGAAAAACGTGAATCCAAACACTGCTTAAATATGCGTTTGGGTGGAAATTATTCTACCCTACGTCTGCGTTTCTGTCATTTCACGCCTTTTTTTTTTTTAATTGAGAAGCACGTGAACACAGACCTGCCAGTGGGTCCCGTGCACTGTGCACGAGACCCATCACCTTGTTGACAACCAAATTTGCACTAGAATGGCACCGTTCAATGGGTCCCGTGCAATGTTCATGGACCCACAAACCTCTTTTGTCAACAATTTTTTCATTAAAAATAGGTCCCACGGCACTATTCACATATTTAAAAATTATTTTGCTATTGTGTTTTCAATTTTCAGTTTTCAGCATAATAAGCGATATCCAAACAGACCCTAAATGTCTATTTGGCATAATTAATTTTGCTAATTTATTTAATTATTCAACTTATTTTTGCTAATATTTATAGATCCAACTGCACTTTTTGATATTATTCATGGGTTCCACTATATTATTTCAGCTAACTTTTAACTTTATTAGAATACTTTCAGTAAAAAGTTTTCAGTTTTAGTAAAATAAGTGGATCCCAAATAGACTATAAGTGTCAGTTTGACAAAGATTATTTTTGCCAACTTATTTTACTATTCAACTTATTTTTTTTACTATTCATGGGTCTCACTGCACTTTTTGGTACTATTTATGGGTCTCACTGTACTATTTTAGCTAACTTTTACCTTTATCTACATTATTTTTATCAAAAAGTTTTCAGTTTCAGCAAAATAAGTGGATCTCAAATGGACCTTAGTGTCTATTTGGCTAGCTTATTTTTTGCCAACTTATTTATTTACTAATCAGCTTATTTTTGGTACTATTTATAGATCTCACTGCACTTTTTAATACTATTTATAGTTCTACTATACTATTTCAATTAACATTTACCTTTATTTACGGTACTTTTAACAAAAAAAAAATTATTTCAGTAAAATAAACTAATCACAAACAAACCCTAAGCAAGTGGGTCAGATTTCAACGTCGACGACAACGGCAACAAAAAAGTAAGTGGGTCAAATCGGGTCAAGTGGGTCCAGGTTTAGGATTTTCTGGGTTTCAGTAAAAAACGAGTTGAACCCAGTATGACGGGCAGGTTAACATAGAGAAAAGGATTGCTTTATTAGGTAATGAGCCATGAAGCCCATCAATTCTAAACGGCCCAAAATTTTCATTTTTCAGTCTAGATCCAGCACCATCAACTCGAGTATATGAAGTCTGGACACATTCTAGTTCTTAAGCTAATACATAAGAGCAATACTAGAATGTTATAAATCTTATACAACTTCATCACAGATTTACGAGCTTGGCATAATTCCATGCCCTGTTATAAAATTCCTATTTCCTACAAGATGGTCATTTTTAGTTATTTAGGTTTTTTGGAAGTCCTCATGAATTTCTAATATGATTGCCAGAAAATAGTTAGTGTGATGTTAGTGATGTAGGAAATATAATAATGTATAAACAAGTTTGATACGAACAAATAATATCTCAAATAATTAGCAATAATGTAAATAAGCAATAACAAAATAAATATATTTAAATTTAGGAACAATCTCATAGTCCTATAGAATCACGCAAAGAGTATTGTCTTTAAAGGTTGATTCGTGTCACTCAAAGTAAAACTTTGGGCGATTGGTTCTCTTGGCCAAACAACCTCTCAGGATTAGACTATAACGTCGACTTTCGTGATGTACGCACTGCCACTAAAAAAGGTTTAAGAACAACCTTCTATAGTCTTTCCTTAAAAACAACTATTCTTGTAAAAAATATGTGGGAGAGAGATAATAGAATTGTGTACATCTTAATATAGAGTAATAAAAAGAATTATGAGGAAAGGTGTTGTAATGAGTATTATATAGGCTACTTATGAAAATAATAGTTTATAGTTATTGGTTGCTAATAATGCATAAAAGCCCAACGGACGGCTATTTTTCTCATAATTGCCTAACAGCTATTTTACTTATAAATTCCCAATAGCTAGAAAATAAATAACAATAAAAGTGTTTAGAACACACCCACATCAACAAGTGATGCCTTTTCAAAATCTAAAGCCTTGTTTGGGTACTGAGTTATCTATCACTCGTCACTCATCACCCTATAACTCATTTTTTAAAACTTAAAAATACCCAAAACACAGGGGGAATGGGCAGACTAACAACGTAAAGGCTAAGTATATAGTGAGTTAGGCAAAGTAACGAAGAATTAAGAAAAATAGCATCTCGAGCTTTAGAAACTCGAGATCCATATTAAAACTCGAGTCTTAAAGACTCGCTTTGCGAGTGTTGTTGGACTGAAAATGCCACATGGATCTCGAGTTTTTGAAAATCGAGTTCCATGCAAAAAAAATTTTATTTTGATCGCCCCTATAGTGGCGTTTTTAAGTCCTATGGTGACGTTTTAAAGCCTTATAGCGGCGTTTTCCTGCAAAAAAATTTTTATAAGTGTTCAATACCAGGTTCAGGGAGCCCTATAGTGACGTTTTGAAGACCTATAGTGACGTTTTTAAGTCCTATAGCGGCGTTTTCCTGCAAAAAATTTTTAACTCCATTTTTAAGCCCTATAATGACGTTTTTAAGCTCTATAGTGGCGTTTATAGAACTCGAGTCTTTAAAACTCGACTTCCACGTGGATTTTTTTCCACATCACACTTATCCGCTTAGACTTAAAAACTCGATTTTTATCTTGGAACTCGAGTTTTAGACACTCGAGATGCTAGTTTTCTACATTCTTTTAAAACGTGACACCTAACTAAATTTTTTAATATTTGTTGTTATTTAGAAAAAAAATTCCCAAAACACACCCCAACGTTGTTTGGCATCCAAACCCGGTTCAGTTTCCAATCCAAAAACTTAAGAAAACTCACCTTTTTTTGGGACCCACTCACTAACCATTGTGTAGTGCACACAAAACGGCTACCCGCGAATTCCTTCACTTTTGTTTGCATTGTCCTTACTACTCCTCTTTTATTTACATTATTTCCTTGGGTTATGTCATGGTTTTTTTAACCCCTTTTTTTTTCTTTTTCTTTTTTTTTTTGGTATCATGGATGATGTAATTATTTATGTTCACTCAAAAATATATATATATATATATATTTGTCAGTTGTAAAACCCATCCCCACATAACTATGTATGAGATTTGTTTAAACTTGTGGGATCCGGCCAAACTTTCACAGCCCATATCTGAGAAAAAAAAAAAAAACCAGCACCCAAATCGACAGAGCAAGGAAGAAAGATTATGTATCTAACCTGTGGAGGCCAAAATTGGTGAGTTTGTTGTTGCTTCATCCTTCGTCTTCGCCATCGCAGGTGGTGGGGAGCACGTTAGCTGGTAGGGAGCAGTCAATAGAGATCTCCTTTAGATAGGTGTTGCAAACCAAAGCTTTTGATGTGGGTTTGGGAGCTTTTTCAGAAGAGAGTGAAGTGTGAACAAAAGGAAAATAGTTGATTGTAAGGAAAAGTGAGTTCTGACTGTTGAGGGAGAGTAAAGGCTTAGATGGATGAGACAAGCCTCTGGGTGGGTTGGGCAGCACCTCTTGAATCAAAGCTTGGATATCTAGAGCTTTGGCATCACCTCCTTCAAGGTGTCGATTGGTGTGTGAAAACAGATTGAACGTCTTCTTTCAGTAAAGTTTTTACTTTATACTAAGGATGTCATAAACTTGAGACTTTTGAGGGGGTATAATATCTTGACTGGCAAAGGATCAACAGTCATCTAATGGCTCTTTCCCAAAAGAACTTTTAAAGATTTTTGAGTGCTTTGCAAATGAGGGGGGTCTCTTCTATTTATAAAGGGGTAAAAGCCTTTGACATAAGAGTTAAGATGAGTTTGAAACTCCTCATGGGTTGAATTTCAGCAAATATTCAAAAAAACTAGTCGTTTATGAGCTAGAATTGAAAAAATCACCCAAAAAAAAAAAAAAAGGAATTTCGGAGGAGTCTAGGCCCAAGTGCCGAATCGGCACTTGAATCAAGCCTCTGAGTGCCAATCGACCCTCGTATCCTTCCAAGTGTCCATGTCCTTTTGCGCTATGTTTTGAGTTTATAAAACTATTTTTTACTCTTTTAACTAGGGAGTTTGGATTTAACCTCCTACGAAACTGAATTGATTTTTTAAATATCTATAACATTAAAGTTAATCAATTAAGATTATGACACCTAATTAATTAATTAAGATAATCAATAAGTTGTTTAAAACTTTTGGACTGATTGACAATTCAAACTCTAAAAATTTATTGTACATATATGCTTCTCTACAATTATTATTATGAGAAATCAATAAGATTAGGACACCTAATTAATTAATTAGTAATAATCATTTTTTTTATAGAAGTAATAATCATACCTTTTTTTTTTCTGAGAAGGAAGTAATCATCATACTTGATTCACCTTAATTGTGCAAATGCAGGTGGACTGTTAAAACTTAATACAACTACATCCTTTAATCTAATGGTTCGATTTAAGTATATTATATATCATTCGAACTAAATTTATTTTTAATGGTGTGCTGGAAGATCAAATGGTCAAAATTACAATTTTCCCTTACACTTATGGAATGATTGTTTTGCACTTGAAATGAGGTTTAATAAATGTTGCAAAATCGGGTGCTTATAGAATGCCCTTCATTAAAGGAGCTTGAAAGGTGAGCGCATTAATGTAAAAGAGGACACCTGAATTTTGTGATCTAAGTTAAACCAAAGTGAAAAGGAGATACGCTGTCCATGCTTGGAATTAGCTGTATGAAGAGGGAAATTTCTAAAGCTGATTTAGAACAACTTAACAGTATGCAAGAGGAAGTTCTAGAAGATGGATCACCACTAGGGATTTAATACTCAGAAGAATGCTTCTAGAACAACTTAACCGTATACAAGGGGAAATCTAAAAGATGGATTATCAATAGGGATTTACTACCGTGGAGAATGTAGAACAACTTAACCATACTCCAGGAAAAGTTCTGAAAGATGGTGTTAGTAATATAGTACACTAAAAGTGAGCATGTCCCTTTGTATGCCTACCCAAAAGTAACAATTAGGAGTTATATAGTAATGGCTTGAATTGTTACTCCATCCCACTATCCCCCTCAATATTAATGAAGTGATGTATATATAAACACCATAAGTGATACCTAGCGTACAAAGAATGAATTCTACATTTTTTAAAGTGCTTTACAAATTGTTATGAAGCTCTTAGATTGTGGGTTTTGTTTGCATCACTCTAATAATGTGCAACACTATAAGAGAAATTTTTTTGTTCATGGGTGAAAGTTCAAAAAGAGTATACAACACCTTTGAACGTTTAGACCCCAAATAACACAAATACCAATTCAAGCTTTATATCAAACAATTTATGTGCGGAATATGATAACAAGCTTATAATAGAATTGATAGAACAATCTAAACCAAATATAAACACATCCACAGCAGTAAATATAAGGCAAATGTAAAGGGAAAGAAGATGCAAATACACGGACAACACACGATGTGTTATCGAAGAGAAAACCGAAGTCCTCAGCGTAAAACCTCTCCGCCGCCCTCCAAGCAGTCAAATAATCCACTAAAGAATGTAGTTGGGATACATGAACAGTAGAAGACCCTCCAAGCCTAATCTACCCAAGTACCTAAGCCCTCAAAGCTTCTTGCTCCAATGAGGTTACGCCGAACCTATTTCTTCTCTAGCTTCTCGGATTCCGCTACTTGACCATAGCATCAACCAATGTATATTGGTTCCTTTCCAAACTGCTTTCCAAAGCACCAAATGGACCTTCTCACAGACGTGAGTGTGGTGAGACAAGGGTTTGGTAAATGACCTCTCAAGGGTATGACAATGGAGAGGAAGAGAGTAGAGGAATTTGTAAAGTCTCTTTAGATGAAGATTGGGGATGAATCAATCTTGTATTTCTCTAGGGTTTTCTCTCACAAAATTCTCTCTGGAAGCTCTCTCAAAATGATGGGTATAAGGGTGTATATATAGTAGGGTGAGAAGGGAATGCAAAACGTCAGTTTTTGCCAAACAGGGTAAGTTGGCTACTTGATCTCGCGGCTTGGCCAAGTCGCGACGTAACGGCCTGGCCAGACTGGAATTTTTGTCCTGTAGCGTTACAGCTGGCGCAACCCTTCAGCTTCCCAGTGTGCCTCTCACGTGACTGCATTTCTCGGCTTGCCAGTCGAGAACCACCCGCGAGTCCTAATCGCGAGACTCTGTTTTTCTTGCACACTCTTGAGCTTTTCTTCACATCTTCTCACACACTACCCTTACAATTTTTCCACCTAAATACAGGGTTACTAAGTGCTAAATTACAAGCAAATTGGTCATGGAATAAAGCCAATTAGATGGTTGATTAAATTCAACCTTACAATCTCCCCCTTTGGCTATTCCGTGACAAAACCCTACAACAGACTCTAGACTTAAACGTGAGTTGGGAACAGTTGGAAAACTCACTCACACCTAACTCTAGATTCTGAAAAGCTCTTGAACATATGAATAAGTAACTCCTGAAACACAATAACATAGCAATATCATTGTACGCAGAAAATTAAAAAGCATATGGAGCAAAATAAGCATGATCAAGCAAAATTGAACATAGGCTAAAAGCAATAATTCATGACAAGATCAACACCAGTAGTCACTTAAGCAAAAGTGATTACTATGTTCATTCACATAAGGAATGAACATCCGGACATGCAAAAATGATAAACTCAATTGAAGAGAATCATTTGCAAGTCCAACACTCAACCAATGCATACAAACATATATGCATCTAGGAACAATCCTACAAGGGCACAAGAGTGTTGTACTTAGGGTAATGCAAAGCATTAACAAGTACCAAAAAACAAAGAACAAAGCTGCATAAGCAAAGTTTTTGCAAATACATGGCACACACCATACAAGCCTACAATCATGCAAAAGAGCTAGAAACNAGTTGATTTTGTTGAATTCCATACTTGCGAGTCTCGTGAACAATGCACGGGACCCACACAAAAAAACGCAGACGCGTGGTCTACCGCTATCCAAACCCAGCCTAAGTGTCTGTTTGGGATCTGCTTATTTTGCTTAAACTGAAAACTTTTTACTGAAAGTATAAAAGTTAGCTGAAATAGTACAGTGGGATCCATGAATAGTATCAAAAAGTACTGTGAGACCCATGAATAGCAGCAAAAATAAGTTGAATAGTAAAATAAGTTGGCAAAAATAACCTTTGCCAAACGGACACTTATAGTCTATTTGGGATCCGCTTATTTTGTTTAAACTGAAAACTTTTTGCTAAAAGTGTAAAAGTTAGCTGAAATAGTACGGTAGAACCCATAAATAGTACCAAAAAGTGTCGTGGGACCCATGAATAGTAATAAAAATAAGTTGAATAGTAAAATAAGTTAGCAAAAATAATCTTTGTTAAACAGACACTTATAGCTGTTGGGGATCCGCTTATTTTGCTGAAACTAAAAACTTTTTACTGAAAGTACTGTAAATAAATGTAAAAGTTAACTAAAATACGATACAGTAGACCTTCACAATAATAAGTAAAATAATCTAAATAGTAAAATAAGTTGGCAAAAACAATTTTTAACAAACTGACACTAAGGCTCCATTTGGATACAGTTTATTTTAATTTGCTAAAACTAAACTAAAAATACTGTAGCAAATTATTTTTTAAATGCGTAAATAGTGTTGTGGGACCTATGACCAGTGCATGAACAGTGCACTTTGTCTCCTGCACAGTGAATCCATGTGCATGAACAGTGTGTTTACTGTTTATACACGCTAAAAAAAAAAAAAAAAAAAACCGCAAATATGAGGGAAAAACGTGAATCCAAACACTGCTTAAATATGCGTTTGGGTGGAAATTATTCTACCCTACGTCTGCGTTTCTGTCATTTCACGCCTTTTTTTTTTTTAATTGAGAAGCACGTGAACACAGACCTGCCAGTGGGTCCCGTGCACTGTGCACGAGACCCATCACCTTGTTGACAACCAAATTTGCACTAGAATGGCACCGTTCAATGGGTCCCGTGCAATGTTCATAGGACCCACAAACCTCTTTTGTCAACAATTTTTTCATTAAAAATAGGTCCCACGGCACTATTCACATATTTAAAAATTATTTTGCTATTGTGTTTTCAATTTTCAGTTTTCAGCATAATAAGCGATATCCAAACAGACCCTAAATGTCTATTTGGCATAATTAATTTTGCTAATTTATTTAATTATTCAACTTATTTTTGCTAATATTTATAGATCCAACTGCACTTTTTGATATTATTCATGGGTTCCACTATATTATTTCAGCTAACTTTTAACTTTATCTAGAATACTTTCAGTAAAAAGTTTTCAGTTTTAGTAAAATAAGTGGATCCCAAATAGACTATAAGTGTCAGTTTGACAAAGATTATTTTTGCCAACTTATTTTACTATTCAACTTATTTTTGTTACTATTCATGGGTCTCACTGCACTTTTGGTACTATTTATGGGTCTCACTGTACTATTTTAGCTAACTTTTACCTTTATCTACATTATTTTTATCAAAAAGTTTTCAGTTTCAGCAAAATAAGTGGATCTCAAATGGACCTTAAGTGTCTATTTGGCTAGCTTATTTTTTGCCAACTTATTTATTTACTAATCAGCTTATTTTTGGTACTATTTATAGATCTCACTGCACTTTTTAATACTATTTATAGGTTCTACTATACTATTTCAATTAACATTTACCTTTATTTACGGTACTTTTAACAAAAAAAAAATTATTTCAGTAAAATAAACTAATCACAAACAAACCCTAAGCAAGTGGGTCAGATTTCAACGTCGACGACAACGGCAACAAAAAAGTAAGTGGGTCAAATCGGGTCAAGTGGGTCCAGGTTTAGGATTTTCTGGGTTTCAGTAAAAAACGAGTTGAACCCAGTATGACGGGCAGGTTAACATAGAGAAAAGGATTGCTTTATTAGGTAATGAGCCATGAAGCCCATCAATTCTAAACGGCCCAAAATTTTCATTTTTCAGTCTAGATCCAGCACCATCAACTCGAGTATATGAAGTCTGGACACATTCTAGTTCTTAAGCTAATACATAAGAGCAATACTAGAATGTTATAAATCTTATACAACTTCATCACAGATTTACGAGCTTGGCATAATTCCATGCCCTGTTATAAAATTCCTATTTCCTACAAGATGGTCATTTTTAGTTATTTAGGTTTTTTGGAAGTCCTCATGAATTTCTAATATGATTGCCAGAAAATAGTTAGTGTGATGTTAGTGATGTAGGAAATATAATAATGTATAAACAAGTTTGATACGAACAAATAATATCTCAAATAATTAGCAATAATGTAAATAAGCAATAACAAAATAAATATATTTAAATTTAGGAACAATCTCATAGTCCTATAGAATCACGCAAAGAGTATTGTCTTTAAAGGTTGATTCGTGTCACTCAAAGTAAAACTTTGGGCGATTGGTTCTCTTGGCCAAACAACCTCTCAGGATTAGACTATAACGTCGACTTTCGTGATGTACGCACTGCCACTAAAAAAGGTTTAAGAACAACCTTCTATAGTCTTTCCTTAAAAACAACTATTCTTGTAAAAAAATATGTGGGAGAGAGATAATAGAATTGTGTACATCTTAATATAGAGTAATAAAAAGAATTATGAGGAAAGGTGTTGTAATGAGTATTATATAGGCTACTTATGAAAATAATAGTTTATAGTTATTGGTTGCTAATAATGCATAAAAGCCCAACGGACGGCTATTTTTCTCATAATTGCCTAACAGCTATTTTACTTATAAATTCCCAATAGCTAGAAAATAAATAACAATAAAAGTGTTTAGAACACACCCACATCAACAAGTGATGCCTTTTCAAAATCTAAAGCCTTGTTTGGGTACTGAGTTATCTATCACTCGTCACTCATCACCCTATAACTCATTTTTTAAAACTTAAAAATACCCAAACACAGGGGGAATGGGCAGACTAACAACGTAAAGGCTAAGTATATAGTGAGTTAGGCAAAGTAACGAAGAATTAAGAAAAATAGCATCTCGAGCTTTAGAAACTCGAGATCCATATTAAAACTCGAGTCTTAAAGACTCGCTTTGCGAGTGTTGTTGGACTGAAAATGCCACATGGATCTCGAGTTTTTGAAAATCGAGTTCCATGCAAAAAAAATTTTATTTTGATCGCCCCTATAGTGGCGTTTTTAAGTCCTATGGTGACGTTTTAAAGCCTTATAGCGGCGTTTTCCTGCAAAAAAATTTTTATAAGTGTTCAATACCAGGTTCAGGGAGCCTATAGTGACGTTTTGAAGACCTATAGTGACGTTTTTAAGTCCTATACGGCGTTTTCCTGCAAAAAATTTTATAACTCCATTTTTAAGCCCTATAATGACGTTTTTAAGCTCTATAGTGGCGTTTATAGAACTCGAGTCTTTAAAACTCGACTTCCACGTGGATTTTTTTCCACATCACACTTATCCGCTTAGACTTAAAAACTCGATTTTTATCTTGGAACTCGAGTTTTAGACACTCGAGATGCTAGTTTTCTACATTCTTTTAAAACGTGACACCTAACTAAATTTTTTAATATTTGTTGTTATTTAGAAAAAAAATTCCCAAAACACACCCCAACGTTGTTTGGCATCCAAACCCGGTTCAGTTTCCAATCCAAAAACTTAAGAAAACTCACCTTTTTTTGGGACCCACTCACTAACCATTGTGTAGTGCACACAAAACGGCTACCCGCGAATTCCTTCACTTTTGTTTGCATTGTCCTTACTACTCCTCTTTTATTTACATTATTTCCTTGGGTTATGTCATGGTTTTTTTTAACCCTTTTTTTTTTTTTTTTCTTTTTTTTTTTGGTATCATGGATGATGTAATTATTTATGTTCACTCAAAAATATATATATATATATATATTTGTCAGTTGTAAAACCCATCCCCACATAACTATGTATGAGATTTGTTTAAACTTGTGGGATCCGGCCAAACTTTCACACCCATATCTGAGAAAAAAAAAAAAAACCAGCACCCAAATCGACAGAGCAAGGAAGAAAGATTATGTATCTAACCTGTGGAGGCCAAAATTGGTGAGTTTGTTGTTGCTTCATCCTTCGTCTTCGCCATCGCAGGTGGTGGGGAGCACGTTAGCTGGTAGGGAGCACGTCAATAGAGATCTCCTTTAGATAGGTGTTGCAAACCAGAGCTTTTGATGTGGGTTTGGGAGCTTTTTCAGAAAAGAGTGAAGTGTGAACAAAAGGAAAATAGTTGATTGTAAGGAAAAGTGAGTTCTGACTGTTGAGGGAGAGTAAAGGCTTAGATGGATGAGACAAGCCTCTGACTGTAGGGCCCAAATTGTGAGGAAAATTACAGTTGTGTCATCTTAACTAGTTTTAATAATTTGAAAACAACTTTTTTTTTTTTTGTTTTGTTATAGATAATTCAAATTGAGATATGAGTGATGGAAACAAAACATGAAAACACAGCCAAACAACTATTAGGCATGTGGGATCCACATATTTTGAATTAAGAGTGATGAAAATAGGATATGAGTTATAGAAAACTCTAAAACCAAACAACCCCTGACTCATTGCACCCAGGTCAAGTAAAGTGAAATGAGTATTTTTCATGTTAGAATTAAGCATGCACGCAATGTTGGATTTAGGAGTGATTTAGAATGTTTTTATGGTTTTGGATTTTTGTGCAGCACATTTTCCTTCAAGCTCAAAACTTGGGCTGCTCTTTGAGGTGGTTTGACTCATTGGTTTAGATCAAGGATTGGTATGGATGGGTAGAACCTCCTTATACTACAAAAAAGAAGGCTATAGCCGCTTTCTAAAACGTGGCTATAGACCCTAAAAACGCAGTTATAGGCCCGTTTGGTCTATAGCCGCGACGCGCCTAAACCCCGCGACTATAGCTCCTGTGGGTCTATAGCCGCATTTTTTTTAAAAGCGCTATAAGCTGAGACCTAGCACTAGCACCCCCTGGTTCTAATTAGGGTGGGTTGGGCAGCACCTCTTGAATCAAAGCTTGGATATCTAGAGCTTTGGCATCACCTCCTTCAAGGTGTCGATTGGTGTGTGAAAACAGATTGAACGTCTTCTTTCAGTAAAGTTTTTACTTTATACTAAGGATGTCATAAACTTGAGACTTTTGAGGGGGTATAATATCTTGACTGGCAAAGGATCAACAGTCATCTAATGGCTCTTTCCCAAAAGAACTTTTAAAGATTTTTGAGTGCTTTGCAAATGAGGGGGGTCTCTTCTATTTATAAAGGGGTAAAAGCCTTTGACATAAGAGTTAAGATGAGTTTGAAACTCCTCATGGGTTGAATTTCAGCAAATATTCAAAAAAACTAGTCGTTTATGAGCTAGAATTGAAAAAATCACCCAAAAAAAAAAAAAAAGGAATTTCGGAGGAGTCTAGGCCCAAGTGCCGAATCGGCACTTGAATCAAGCCTCTGAGTGCCAATCGACCCTCGTATCCTTCCAAGTGTCCATGTCCTTTTGCGCTATGTTTTGAGTTTATAAAACTATTTTTTACTCTTTTAACTAGGGAGTTTGGATTTAACCTCCTACGAAACTGAATTGATTTTTTAAATATCTATAACATTAAAGTTAATCAATTAAGATTATGACACCTAATTAATTAATTAAGATAATCAATAAGTTGTTTAAAACTTTTGGACTGATTGACAATTCAAACTCTAAAAATTTATTGTACATATATGCTTCTCTACAATTATTATTATAAGAAATCAATAAGATTAGGACACCTAATTAATTAATTAGTAATAATCATTTTTTTTATAAAAGTAATAATCATACTTTTTTTTTTTTTCTGAGAAGGAAGTAATCATCATACTTGATTCACCTTAATTGTGTAAATGCAGGTGGACTGTTAAAACTTAATACAACTACATCCTTTAATCTAATGGTTCGATTTAAGTATATATATTATATATCATTCGAACTAAATTTATTTTTAATGGTGTGCTGGAAGATCAAATGGTCAAAATTACAATTTTCCCTTACACTTATGGAATGATTGTTTTGCACTTGAAATGAGGTTTAATAAAAGTTGCAAAATGGGGTGCTTATAGAATGCCCTTAATTAAAGGAGCTTGAAAGGTGAGCGCATTAATGTAAAAGAGGACACCTGAATTTTGTGATCTAAGTTAAACCAAAGTGAAAAGGAGATACGCTGTCCAAGCTTGGAATTAGCTGTATGAAGAGGGAAATTTCTAAAGCTGATTTAGAACAACTTAACAGTATGCAAGAGGAAGTTCTAGAAGATGGATCACCACTAGGGATTTAATACTCAGAAGAATGCTTCTAGAACAACTTAACCGTATACAAGGGGAAATCTAAAAGATGGATTATCAATAGGGATTTACTACTGTGGAGAATGTAGAACAACTTAACCATACTCCAGGAAAAGTTCTAAAAGATGGTGTTTGTAATATAGTACACTAAAAGTGAGCATGTCCCTTTGTATGCCTACCCAAAAGTAACAATTAGGAGTTATATAGTAATGGCTTGAATTGTTACTCCATCCCACTATCCCCCTCAATATTAATGAAGTGATGTATATATAAACACCATAAGTGATACCTAGCATACAAAGAATGAATTCTACATTTTTTAAAGTGCTTTACAAATTGTTATGAAACTCTTAGATTGTGGGTTTTGTTTGCATCACTCTAATAATGTGCAACACTATAAGAGAAATTTTTTTGTTCATGGGTTACATAAACTAAAATACATAATGAGTTTGAATTGATGGTCCGCATGGAGACTAGCTTTGAACTACGTAGAAAAACCTCAAAACTCCGGTGTAATCATTGGTTTAAACCAAGAGAGGTATTTTTAGAACAATTTTATCATATGCCATGGAAATTTCTAAAGGATGGATCAAAATATTCAAAGAACTCTTTACTGTACACTGAGGGAATCCTAAACAATATATGATGGGTCGAATGAAAGTTTTGGAAAAACTTAACCGTAAGCTAGGGAAGTTCTAAAGGAGGGATCAAAATATTCTAATTATGGACTCTTTACTGTACGCCAACCGTACCTTTGTTAAAGACTGCCTACGTGCCTCTGGATCCAAACATAAAGCGAATAACAATTGACATTGGGGTTTGCTTCCTTAATAAATCAAGAGATGCAAAAGATTTTAAAGAAAGACAATTGCATGTTGTCGCTGGCCAACTTGAGTAAAAGAAAGAGGTTTGAAATTTCTTAAGAACAAACCAACACGAGAGAACTCTTAAAGTTGGGATTTTTCCTAAATCACGGAATTGATTGGCATGCACAAAATTTGAAGATTTTTTAAGAATTACTGGTCAATTATGGGAATTCTTGATGTTTTTTTCTCTTGACTGACAAGTCAGGAAAAATTATTTCCATGCATTAGTGTTTTTTCTTTAAAAAAAAAAGAATCACTAGCTGCTTAGGGAAATTCTTAATGTTTATTTTCTTGACTAGCTAAAGAAATTTTTTCGCCATGCATAATGTATTCTTTCTTGATCAAATAAAAAAATGATTGGCATACCTAAAGTTTCATAAGTTTTAAGAAACACTTGAGAATCTTTTTAAAGTTTGCTTTCTTGATTGGACAAAGAAAAATTCTATACATGCGTAAATTTGAAAATTTTGATGGGAAAAGTCATTTTAAATTTACAAATTTTGTAGACGTTAATCTTCAAAAATTTTGTGAACATGCAAGTCTCTAATGAGGGGCATTTATGGTAAACACAAGTTTTCTAGAATTCAGTCAATTGAGAATTTAGTATCGCTTCTAATCCCAAATTAGCCCTTTCAGTTTTGTTGTTAGTAAACCCTTATAATATGATTCGATTATATATTCGGCCCTAAAGTTGTGATGCAACGTAGTGTGACTCTGTAGGATATTAGGCAAAATAATTGAGAAAACCTCTCAAAAGATACATCTATTAATTAATAACAATTTAATAATCATTATCTCCATATAAAGAGTAATTATAGGAAGACGTTCTCCTACTTCGTTTAGAAAAAGAAATAACAAAATTGTAATTCTATTAGAGAAAATGAAAGCAACTTCTTTGGAAAAGAAAGCAACATAAAATTCTAATTCAACTAGAAAAAATGAATAAACATAAAATAAAATCCTAATTCAACTAAAAATGGGCAATAAAAATCTAATTCAACTAGGAAATGGTAAACAACATAAAATACCAAAGATTATTTTCTACTTTCTCAGCCAATCTACAACATTCTCCCCGGGTTGGGAAAAACTTGTCCTCAAGTTTTGGTGGCAGTCTTCCACAATTTATTGGAACTCCAAATAATACTCTCCATTCTATTCTCTTTTGCAAAAGAAGGTGAATCGATCGATATACAATTTATGAATTTTTTCTCACTCATAATATATCTTGTGGAACGAATTCTAATTCTCGACCTTTTCTGCCATGATGGGATACATGAATCGAATCCTAAAGTATAATACATGCATACATCAATAAAATTCATACTACCTCCATAAAGTTTACCCAACAACACTCTTTCATGCCATAACCTCAACTCTACTAATTATTGGTCAACAAAAACTTCCAAAAGAGTTTTTTTTTTTTTTTTTTCATTAAAACTTTCAAATTAGTATTAATTTTATCACCATGAAAATTTAAGATAAACTCATCAACTCCAAAGAAATCATAGTGTTGAATATATTCAAGCTCTGGGAGATTGAAACTCAATTCGTTAATCGTGAACCTTTTTATTGGTGAACAAACTAATTGTTTCGATGAGTCATTGTGCTTTATAACATCAACAACTTCGAGTGTGGTTTATGAGCTCACCTTGTATGCATATGACTTTATTTTCATCAATCTTAATCTTGTCTCCTCGACTATGCTTTTCAAGATAGTCTTCATAAATTGGTGAACAATCCTAGTCAATGGTACAACTCTTTTAACATCACAATCCTCCTCCTCGAGATCAAAATCCTCCTCCTCCTCCTCCTCCTCCTCCTCCACAAACACAGATTTGGATGCCGGTTTTTGTGCATTGCGTGAAACCTCATCACATTCATACACATCATCTATATCAACATGCCTTCCCCTGTCGAGCTTTAAAATCCAGCACTTCTTTACTTGTTTCTTAGATAGACTTGCATGGCTTTAACACTTGGACTTGAGACCTTGTTCCTTGAAGTATTAAACACATCCTAGATCTATCCAATTACAAGTAAAGTGCGTTTTATCAAAGGATTAGTCAATTCTATATTGACATATGTTTCTAACATGATTCACATATATCCTAACAATCTCCCCCTTTGGCAATCTGTGACAAAGCTATAACAAACAAATGAACATATGAGAAAAGTCATAAATCACTCAACTCATACTCACTTGTTGATTACAATAAAATCTATCCTAACACAAACTCTTAAAAAACTTTGCAAGAAGAGAGTTTATGGCAAGAAGACTTTGACAACCTGTATTTCTGAAATACTTTAAACAAAACTCATCAAGGCATCTTAGTGTGAAACAGAAATAAATGATTGCATACAATAAATAAAAATCACATGCACAAAGAGAGAAAAGAAACAACACATATAAAAATAGGTGAAAGAACTGTAATAACAACTTCATCATATATATATATATAACATTATAAGTGCAAGGTTTGCTATCACAAAGTAAGAACAGTGTATCTATAAAATAAAAATACATAAGTCCTCACTACATCCCTTAAAAAAATAAATAAATAAATAAACCACTCCCCCTGACAAAAATCTCATATGCTAACACTATCGCTATGTACATGACTATTCTCACATCCAAAACTACTCCCCTTTTTTGTCACGAATGACAAAGGGTAAGTAACTTAAGCAGTCATCTCATCGTCACTGGGTGAGCTAGCATCATCATCATCATCATCATCATCGGAGTCACCATCATTGTCCTCATCCTTAGATGTCTCTAGAGAAGGAGAGGGAGACTCTATGAAGCCACCAATGCGAGCCTACCATCGAGTAATATAGCTGACATGGGTGTTTACCTGATACAACTCAGTAGTAAGTGTATCAAGGTGAACATCCATGCGCTCAAGCTGCGTCATGACCGCCTCGAGGGTCACACCACCCTCCAATGAAGAAGGTCCGGATGTGGAAGGAGCGGAAGAAGCTAGAGGAGTCGCTGTCTCTGTCCATGGTCACTTTGGTCAAAGCTAGGCCGCGCTCCGTCTAACAGTAGTAGTGTCTATGGCACACATAACCGAAAAGTGTGTAGACTCTAGATAGGAGACAGAAAAATGGCAAAGAAGCCTCGTGATAGCTAAAGGAAAAATGAGCTTATCACAAGTCACTGTATCCCTATAGACATCTATGAGGAAAAGAATAAAGCGAGAGGGAAAATTTATGGTAAGCCTCTCAAGGAGGGACAGCAGAAATCAAGCACAAGGCTCTGTTATAAAGTTATAGTGAGACAAAGGATGAAGAACAAATGTCATCACCATGTTAAGGAACCTCGGACCTTTTGCAAAGCCTAAGCAAGGGGTGTTTTGATGGTCACCCCAAGAAGGTGTCTCACAGAAAATAGATGAGAGCTTGTCTTTGGATACAATCCTCAAACGATCACATCCAGGGTCGTCAGGATGCGCTAGCCTAGGAACATGTAGCACCTCGGATACAATATTCGGAGTGACTACGATGCGCATACCTCAAACATAAGTGACAAAAAGAGGTATTGAATAATCAAATCCATACATATTGGAGTAAAATTCATGTATGATCACAGAAGGACAAGTGACCGAGATGCCACACAGTGACTCCCAACCCCTACTGTAAATGACAGTGGAAAGGTCAGTATCGAAAAAATCCAATAGAACAACTTGGGGTTTCAAATGAACGCCTCGTCGTGAGAAGTTCTCCGAAAAGTTCTTACATGCTTTATCATCATGGAACCGGACGTGAGAAGGAGTAGTATCAGAGGGGGAAGAAGAAGAAGATGCCTCAGAATGAAGAGGGTTCCAGGATAGATTGAATTTTCGTTTAGGTGCAATGGAGCAACTAATCGAGAAAGAGAGAGAGAGAGAGAGAGAGATGCAGAAAAGCACCAAATAGTTAAATATCAATATGATAGAACAAAATTGGTATGTATGCATGAAGAATGCATGAACATGTGATATGCTAAAGTAAAAATATCATGGGTTCAGCCTAATCCAAACCTACCAGTACACAACATTTTAACATAGTAATCACATATCTAAAATACATGAACATTGTTAAAAATGCAAATGTGATGCAATAAATGATGATTTAAAATCATTTACACAAAAACCAACCCAAATTTTTTTGAAAAACTCATCAATTTTGAAAAAGCGTAAATTTTTCAAAAAATCTCAAAAGTTAGGTCAAAAATCATGAAATACATGATAAGAATAGAGAGAATAAGATCACAGCAGATGAAGAAATGATCTTGAGGCCACAAAACTTCTGGGTTTGAGGTTTGGAGTGAGAGAGAAAAGTTTGGGGATGTGAAGAGACAAAAACTGTCGAGAAAGATCAGGGAGAAATAAAGAAAAACCGTGTTGTCACTATATATAGACATATTCGCAGCTCGATAGATCAACAGGTGTCAAGAGGTGTCAAGAATTAAAATTTACTAGTATGAGCTATCGAGCAACTATCGACACACTATCAAGAGGTGTCCACGGCAATTTTACCTCGATGGATCGAGAAGCTATCGAGCATCTATCAAGCATATAGAAACTTCCTCTATGGATCGAGAAGCTATTGAGCAGCTATCGAGATTGAATCACAAGAATCTCCATGGATCGAGATTGCAATAAGAGCTATCAAGAAAAGAAGCTTAAGAGGCTCAATAGATAGCCTAGCTGTCGAGAGGTATCGAGAAGTTGTCAAGATTGCTTAAAACAGTTTTTCAGGGAAGAGAGAAATACAGACATGAATGCAATCAAACATATTACTTAACGAAAGATCCAAACAACATTTTGAGCTCCCAAAATCATCTCTCAACAAGAAAAATGTCAAGCATTTAGATCAAAAACCCACACACACATTAAACAAATCTAACCAATTTTATATTTCAAAAACAAATTAAGACAGTTTAGTGAGCATATATTAACGCATGTATTCCTTGTGATGGCTAAATCACATTGTACCTACACATGTATCAAGAGTAGTAAAAAATATTGCGTGTTGTGTGTGAAAAACATCGCAAGATTGCATAAATGTCTACATGTTATGACGATTTGAGATATGAGAAAATTATTTTAACTCACACACAATCATAACTGTTTGATGAGGTCTATCACTTTCAAGGTACATCCTAAAACTCCCACATCTCCTAGAAGACACGCTTGCAATCATATATAAAGCATTTTGATTCTTTTTGCTTTTATATTTTTTTTTCTTTGCATATTTTTCTTTTAAGCAAACCATGCATGGGCATATAAGAGAGAGAAAAGAAATACCCAATGATGTTAAACTTTTGACATTGCACTTTTGCTATACCGAAGCACACAGAAGTCATTTCATGATTGGCGGGCAACAGTGGCATTTCATGATTGGCGAGCAACAGTGGTGAGATGGTTATTTATGTGTTTCTCTTAGGATTTTCTAGTCATTCCTATCAAAAAGAGTGATATGAGTCTTAAGTACAAAAGATTACTTAATTTTACTCATCACAAACACGAGCCACAAAACTCACTTGCTTAGTTATGCATAAAGATGTTCATCTAAGTTACAAAAGATATAAAGTTTAGAAAATTTTGTTTCAATGGCCATCCAAGGTACACAAATACAAATGTACATAAACACACACTATTTTTGTATTTTTCTAATTTTTTTTAATTTTTTTAATTTTTATGAAAAACAAAATAAAGCAAAACTAAAAATGAACAAACAAAACAAAAACATGTTAAACAAAGCAATGCAAAAAACTAGACTGACTCAAAAACAAGAAAGCAAAACACACAAGTAATGCATAATCAAAAACAAGAAAAGGAGAGAGACAGAGAGACAGAGAGAGACAGAGAGAGAGTGACTAAATCACTTGGAGCCTTTTTCCTTCCACGCCTTGGAAAAACCTTTCTGTTTTGTAAACCCTTGATTCGGCGATGAGGGGGAAGAATTGAAACCGTTTAAGTTCGAAAGAAACATGAGGGCTTTGAGTAGATCTCCAAGAGGAGAAAAGAAGGATGTAAATTGATTTTGGTTTCCAGATGAGATCATATCGTTGCTCTGTTGAGTGGCTAACCACTTATAGCAATTATGTCAAGTATGTCCAGCTGCTCCACAGTGATGACAAAGATGTTGCTTCTTCTATTTAGGGTTTTGAGTGTTTCCCTTCTTAGCCCTAGGTTTTTTGGTCTCTTTCTTATCCAGCTTAGGGAGTGCTCCTAAGATAGATTTACCCTTGTCTATGTTCTCACTAGCTAACACATTTTTAACATCATTGTTCTCTAATTCAACATCATTAGTAGCAGAAATAAAAACAGTAGTACTAAAAGAAGCAATATTAGGAGAAGAGAAATCATACCTTAAACCAGTTCGATCGGAAGCAGATTTCTAAAGGTTGAGCATCTCATCAAGTTTTGCACTTGAAGTCCTTTCCAACTGAGCTCTGACTTGGAACAGCTCTGCCTCAAGTTTCTTGGTGTTCTTAGCCAAGAAGTCGTTCTCAAATCACAGTGCTCCAATTGTCTGATTGGCTTCATCAAACTTTGTGGAAAGCTTTTCTCGATCAAGTTCCAAATCACTCAGCTTCTTGGTGACCAGCCTATATAGTTTTTCATGCTTCTTAGACACCTTATACAATTTTTCATAGGCTGTATGGATATCATCTTGATAATCCATTTTCTCAAACTTAAAATCCACCAAGTCCTCTTCATCATCTATATCTTCAACAATCCCCTTAGTAGGATTTATAGTGGCAGTGAAAGCATTTAGGATTCCATCATCCTCATTATCAAAATCATCCTTAGGCTTGGTGTTGCTTAAAGTAGTAGCAAGTGTCTTGCTCTTCCCAATGGTCTTGAGATACGTAGAGCACTCTTGTTTCATGTGACCGAAACCTTGACACCTAAAGCATTTTGGTCCTGAAGGAATAGTATACTGACTGCCACCCCTAGCATCATTCTTTCCTTTGTACTGGTTTTTGAACTGAGACGAGCTAGACTGCTTACGGTCTTTGTCAAATCCTTTAATATTGGCATTCTTCATAAACTTTTTGAATTGTCGGGTGATATAAGATTTCATCTTAGAATCTTCATCGTCTAAAGACTTATTAGCGTCACTGCTCTTAGCCTTCAATACCATGCTCTTGCCCTTACTAGATTTCCCAATCCTTGTCAAACCCAACTCATAGGTCTGCAGATTTTTAACCAACTCTGTCAAAGGAATTTTGTCAATATCCTTTAATTCCTCAATCGCGGTAATCTTAGCATGAAATCTCTCAGGTAGAGATCTAAGCACCTTTTTAACAATCTTAGGTTCAGGAATAGTTTCCCTGAGATTAAAAATTGAGTTCACTATGTTCTTAAGCTTGGCATAGAACTCATCGAATGATTTATCATCCTCCATCTTAATCTCTTCAAAGCTCATGGTAAGCCTTTAAAGTTTTGAATCTTTGACAGCCTTGGTTCCTTTATAGGTTGTCTAGAGGATGGTCCATGCTTCCTTCACAGTTTAAGTAGAGGATATCTTCTTGAACTCCTCATTCGTGACCACACTGAATAAAGCATTCAATGCCCTGCTGTTGAAGTTTGTCGCCTTGATCTTAGCATCATCCCAATCGGCCAGTGCTTCCTTTGGCTTGGTCCAACTTATCTCTACAGCTTGCCACACTTTCTCATTTAAAGACTGCAAGAAAGCTCTTATGCGTACTTTCAGTAAGTATAGCTAGTGCCATCAAATAAATGAGGTATAATAAGAGATTCTCCTCTATCCATGACAAATAGGGGTCAATGGTCACATAGCAAAAATTAACCCTAATTAGAGTGTGCCTACTCTGATACCACTTGATAGGCCAAGAATGTATTGACCCCTTATGATGAATTAACCAATTAATTAGCCAAGCTAATTAATTAATTCAATTTTCATGCAATAAGTATGGTAGCACAAACAAATTACCAACTAAATTAATATGCAGCGAAAAGTAAATTAACACGGTGATTTGTTTACGAATGGGGAAAACCTACACGGAAAAAACCCCACTAGGTGATTTTAAGATCACCACTCCTGAGAATCCACTATTATCACAACAAACAGTTACAATTAAAGGAATTCCAATACCTTATACCAACTTACAGTTGAACCCTTATCCCAATACCCAATTGGACTTGTTCTATAATGATAATCTTTCCTTTCAATGCACGGCTCCTAGTACGTGACTAACCAATTCGGTGCGCGGATCCTAATACGCTATTTACACACCAACTTGAGAAGGATGTTAATTACAAAGTTCTTCAATTTATCAACACGATAAAGATCACGAAGTTCCTTGGTTACAAAACCCTACGGTGTACAAATATAGCAGTTTCTTGAAGAGAAAGATGAACTAAGGCATATGTCTCCGGTTAACAATATGCTTGTGAAAAACTTTTGCATTGAGGTGCATCAGCTGTTAAGGCCCTTAAAACAATCCTTATATATGTTTAGGGTTGTGAGAAAAGAAAGCCCAAATATCTAAGGTCACCACTCTCGAGAATCCACTATTATCACAACAAGCGGTTACAAGTAAAGGAATCTCAGTATCTTATACCAACCTACAATTGAACCCTTACCCCAATACCCAATTAAACTTGTTCTATAGTGACAATCTCTCCTTTCAATGCATGACTCCTAGTACGTGACTAACCAATTCGGTGCGCGGATCCTAGTACGTTGCTTACACACCAACTTAAGAAGGATGTTGGCTACAAAGTTCTTTAGTTCATCAACATGATAAAGATCACGAAGTTCCTTGGTTACAAAGCCCTACGGTGTACAAATACAGCAGTTTCTTAAAGAGAAATATGAATTAGAGCATATGTCTCCGGTTAACAATATGCTTGTGAAAAACTTTTGCATTGAGGTGCATCAGCTGTGACGGCCCTTAAAACAATCCTTATATATGTTTAGGGTTGTGAGAAAAGAAAGCCCAAACATCTAAGATCACCACTCCCGAGAATCCACTATTATCACAACAAGTGGTTACAAGTAAAGGAATCTCAGTACCATATACCAACCTACAGTTGAACTCTTACCCCAATACCTAATTAAACTTGTTCTATAGTGACAATCTCTCCTTTCAATGCATGGCTCACAGTACGTGACTAACCAATTCGGTGTGCAGATCCCAGTACGCAGCTTACACACCAACTTGAGAAGGATATTGGCTGCAAAATTCTTCAATTCATCAACACAATAAAGATCACGAAGTTCCTTGGTTACAAGACCCTACGGTGTACAAACACAGCAGTTTCTTAAAGAGAAAGATGAACTGGGGCATATATCTCCTGTTAACAATGTGCTTGTGAAAAACTTTTATATTAAGGTGCATCAGCTGTGATGGTCCTTAAAAAAATGTTTATATATGTTTAGAGTTGTGAGAAAAGAAAGCCCAAACATCTATACACGGATTGAATGAAAATTAGAACTGAAAATCTAATTTTCTTAAATCTTGATATATACCCTATCTATCGAGCAGCTGTTGAGCATCGGGCTTAAACAACCTTTTAAACCTCGATAGATACTAGCTGTCGAGATAGCTGTTGAGTTTTAAAATCCAGCGCTTCTTCACTTGTTTCTTGGACAGACTTGCATGGTTTTAACACTTGAACTTGAAACATTGTTCCTTGAAGCATTAAACACATCCTATATCTACCCAATTACAAGTAAAGTGCGTTTTATCAAAGGATTAGCTAATTCTATATTGATATATGTTCCTAACATGATTCACATATGTCCTAACAGTGTATAAAAGCAGAATCTATAATACACAATAACTACAACTCTTCCACAAAACTTAAGTTCTACATGAACACTATGGTAAAAGAATAGACAAAATTTATTGATACAAAATAAAATGGACACCGTGTCTAGAGGGTTGTCTAAGCTTGCAAAAAAACCATCCACAAGAAGATGATCATCTAGATTATCACGCTCATCCATAAACACTATGATTCAACACTTAGGAAAATTTAATCACCCTTGACAAAAATGAGATTTATCACATAAGCCCACTACTTCAGAATGTGGGAGCAATCTTCCCACAATTTGCTCCCCCCAAATAAAGAGACCCACTCAAAATCTCCTATATAAATTAAGGACTAGACCTCACCAAATTGGAGGTACGTAAAAATATAAAATAAAATAAATAAATAAATAAAAAAAACCCTAACTCTAAGAGTTTTAGAGCTCTTGTGATTTTTTTAAAGAAATTCTAACTTAATTATCGGAGAGTCCCGGACTATACTCTCTTCCTCTCACTGAGAGGTAGGCCCGCTAGTTCTTTAAAGAAATTCTAACTTAATCGTAAGAGAGTCCCGGACTATTATAACAGCCCCTTTTAAAGGACACATATTTGATATTTCCAAAACTTTAGTTAAGTCGATGGTGTGGTACCCAGAATTAACCATATTTTGCTTGTTGGTTGGGGACAATTTTTAATTGCTTTTGGACAATTTTAAATGATGATTCCAGGAAGCTGTCATTTAGAGGATGCGTGTTTCAAGGAGTGAAGACTTCATATAACCTGATGTATGTGAGATGAGGAATTGCATATGTCTAAAAAAATAGTCAGATACTAAAAAATGTCTAATGTAGGGTTAGGATTTGTGGCCCAAGCCCAAAAACAATAAATTTGTAGAGCGTGGGTGATAGAGCTAGGTTAACTATGGAACTTACAATGGTTGATCACAACATACAAGTATAAACCAGCATCAAAGTATATGTAAAGATTAAATGAGCTGAAGTTCGAAGAGATTTATGATAAATTGAGTACAGGTTACAATTCTTAGGGTTACAGTCATACCTCTCTTTCTCTCTTTTCTTTTCTTTCTTTTTTATTAGGAGCCCTTCTTCTTTATATAGCATCCTCCCCCATCATCCCCATCGTCCACTTGTTCTTCATCTAGCTCCCTACTTGAGTGCATGTCATGTCATGTATCTCCCTCAGCTTTTTGTGAGTGGCGGTAGCTGAAGTTATACTGTTCAGGGGTCTTCTCCACATAAATGCGGCCAGAAAGGTTGCTGCAGTGCATTTAATTCAGTGGTGGCAGCTTTTCCTTTTAGATATTTCTCCATTCCTCGACTCCAGGCGTGTCCAAAGTTTATCTAGACTGCTGAAGTCACTAGTAAACTCATTCGAACCCCCTAAATATTTATATGACCCAGAATCTTTTCATCCGAGGATAATGATCTCTTCGGAACACTGATGCTCTCTTCGGACGGAGTTTCTTCGTCCCCATGTATCCTTCTTTCATGCGAAGTACCCCTCGACAATTTTAGCCTCTTCGGATATACAATAACCTTCGCATTGGGCTTTAGGCCCACTACATATGGTTAGGCTTTTCCCCCCACATCTAAATACCTTATTTATTAAAAAATAATAAAAATAAATAAAAATAAAAATAAAAAGAAAGAGAGAGAGAGAGACTTCATATAACAAGAAGAAGGTTGCCCCACCCATTCAGTCCATAAGTTGTGTCCTTTTCCATGCTACTGAACACTAGTGAAGAAGAAGAAAAGAAATAATTCTAAGGCTCCATTTGTTTTGGCTTCAAACGGTTTCCGAAAATTATTTTCCGAAAAATTGGGTGTTTGGTTGTTACTTCAAATTTGGTCAAACTGAAAATAATTTTTGGTTGACCGAAAATGATGCCAAAAACGGGTGAAAATGATTTCCGGTTTCATTTTCACTTCAAATGAAATTTTCCGAAATAGAAACAGAGAGCACGAAGAGAGAGAGAGAGAGAGAGAGAGAGAGAGAGAGACCCATCACCTTCACCCAGACCCAGACCCACGAGCACGACGAACCCAGACCCACGAGCAACCCATCGCCTTCACCCAGACCCAGACCCACGAGCACGACGAACCCAGACCCACGAGCAACCCATCGCCTTCACCCAGACCCATCGCCTCCTTGAGCTCGCCAATCCACGAACCAGACCCATCGCCTTCAACCCATGAACCGATGAACCCAAACCCATCGCCTCCTCGAGCTCGCCGATCCACGAACCAGACCTATCGCCTTCAACCCATGAACCGATGAACCCAAACCCATCGCCTCCTCGAGCTCGCCGATCCACGAACCAGACCCATCACCTTTGACCCACGAACCGACAAACCCAGACCCATCACCTCCTCGAGCTCGCCGATCCACGAACCAGACCCATCGCCTCCACGCTCTCTCTTCCTCGATCTCTCATTTTTTTTTTTTTTTAATTTGATTGTTGTTGTTTTTTTTTTTTTTTTTTTTTTTTTGGATGAATTGATTGTTGTCGTTGTTGTTGTTGTTGTGTTGTTGTTGCTGGAATTTGTTGTTGAATGGGTTGTGATGTTGAAATTTTTTGTAATAAAATTTGTTTGGATGCTAAGAAAATGTGAAAAAATTGTAGGAAAATAGCATTTTCCTAATAGAACCAAACACAAAAATATTTTTCACAATAATTTTCATAATACAACCAAACACTTGAAAATATTTTCCTTTTCTGAAAAATAGCATTTCCGGAAAATAAGTATTTTTCAGAAAATATTTTACGGAAACCAAACAGACCCTAAGCCAATAAACCCCGATTTTACGTTATCTTTTTGAACATCATATACATTTCGAAGAATCTGATCTAACCACTCCTTTATTGATTGAAAAATTATGCCACTGAAAGACTTGGGTTGACTTGGTAGCATATATAAGTGTTCATCTTGTACTCACCCTATCCCTCACAATGACCAAAAACATTTTCAAGCTTTTCATTTGTCTAGACTTAGATGGGGTTGTTAACATAGAAGTATCTAGTCTTCTATATCTACTCTCCTTGCTCTGGCATTCTAAAGTTGTCATTCCATCATCTTCCTCTTAGTACCATCATGCTTTCCACTTCCACAATTTAATATGTCATTGTAAATTGCTAGACGTGCTTCTTCCCCTTGGGGTAGAATTGTTAGTTGTACTAAAAAAATATTGTAAATTTTCTAGATCATCAATGATGATTAATTTCCCTTAATAACTTGAGACTTTAATTTTGTTAAGTTTTATAGTTGAACTATGATATTTAATTCTCTATATAAAATTAATCTAGGTATTAGCATAAAATAAATTAAACTTTTTTTTAGAAGAATCAACAAATTAACCTTAGCTTAATTAATTAGCATAAAATAAATTTGTTCAATTAATATTTAAATATAAGGCTCCACTTAAGTTTATTGTCTTTTGCTGCAAAGGTGCAAACTATAGCAGACCTTGGCTAATCTAGCGGCGAGTGGCTAATTGTTATAAGGACGAAGTTACTCAATAAAATAAATATTACTACATATTTTAAAAAGTTAACCGTTGAATTACATGTTTTTTGCGCTCTTAATACATATGTCAAAATTTGTGTCAATTGGATATTATTTACTATATTATCTATAGCTTATAATTTATGCATAACTTTAAACTATAAAAATGTGCAACTAAAACAATTTATTGATAACATAGCTATCGATCTTTAATTTTCTGGAAATTTTGCAAGTATAAATGATTTAAGAAAAAGATATAATCCAATGGTAGATTTGTCAAAGGTTACAACAAATTTTGTAGTTAAATTTTGTTTTTGTTGTAAGCTTGCAATGGTTGGGGTAGGGTTCCGAGTAGTTTGATCTGGCTCCAATCTTGTGTGATCAATTGAGCTAGGCACAAGGGGTATTGTGGAGGAAAGAGAAAACATAAAATGATAATTTTAGAGTATCTAATATGATGTTTTGCAGAATCGAAACTGAGAGATAGGATTTGTTAATGTAAAAGTGATCAATTAAAATAGAAAAAAAGTGACTCTTATTTAATTTATAATTTTGGTCGAACTTTTCAAACCATATGTGAATATTCTCGTAGTTAATTAATCTAGCATCCCTTAATACTTTTTGAGTACTATAAGAAAGAAATCATTTAAAACATGTGCATAATAAAGTAGCATAGATTGAGAAAGTCGGCCGTAGCTGCATGCCAATGTTACAAAGTTTAGCACAAAGCTTTGAAAATGATAGCGCGCGGAACAATTTCGTTGGACGTACTCACCTGTGGACATTACTTTAGTCTATACAAGCTAGTTTCAGCTCTTATACTCCCATACACTTCAGTAAAAAAATTTATAAAACTTGTTGAACTGGTTAACTGTGAATGACGAACCATCACTTTTATATACATTTATTATTTTTTCGTTATTATTCACCATCAATTACATTAGAATTTTTTTATCACTTTCATATAAACTCATCATTATTCTTATTTTAGACAATGAAGATGCCCTTAATTTTGTTGAATTCTCTTCTTCAATTCATGCATATATAAAGCAATACTACTTGGATGTAGGAGACTGTTATTTACCATTTAATTAATAAAAGATGGAAAGTAGTATACTGTTTGTCTGTCATACTTATACTCTTATCAAAGCACTTTTAATTACTTGTTAATTTATGATATATAGGATATGAATGTCTTAATGTTGTTATAATCTTATTGTTAAATGAATTACTATATTATATAAATCAATAAAAGCCACTCTAAGTTTTGACAGAAAATAAATTTATTTCTATAAAGCAATTAATAAATGCCACATACATTAAGTTTTATGCCAAAATTATAATGCAAGACTTTGTTTTTATTCCATAGTAAAAAATATTTTTATCTTTTGAATAATATATTGTACTTTAATTTTAAGTTCAATTTTTGTAACAAGTGTGCCTTGTAGAAATGCTGCTCACATGCCCTAGCATTTGCTGCTCAAATGCTAGGGCATGTGACTAGTTACTTAAGTAGTGGTAATTGACTAGACATTAGGGTAGAGAATTTGATTTTAATTTGATTGATATACAAGGTCTCAATTCTCTCTCTCTCTCTCTCTCTCTCTCTCTCTCTCTCTCGTTTTTCATTAATACTCAACAAAGCTGTTTAATTTTTTACTTTAGTTAATGGATTTTATGGATCTTTCAAATTTTATGGCTTGTAAACATTTAACATGATCTGAGTTTTAACTTTATCCTCCTCTCCACATCACAGCCTCATCTCCAAAGCTCTCTCTATAAATACTCATAGTATTGTCTTCCCTCTCATTCCCACAAAACCAACATGGCCATCTCTTCTGCTTGGATATTCTTCTTCTTATGTTTTCTCTTTCTCAGCCATGGTGTTCTTGAGCTTGAAGCTTCACACCATGTTGACCCAAACCTTCAAGTTTCTTCAACTACTCCTCCTGAATATCAACCGTATAGAACTTCTTATCACTTCCAACCCCCAAAAATTGGATCAATGGTATCAATTTCTTTCACCAACTTTCTTTCTCTTTTTCTTATCTTCCTCTCATTTTTTATACTTTCATATTGCTTATTATAATTTTTTTTCATTCTTTGTTTTTTCCCTTTTAATGTGTTCTGATGGTGAAATGGACAAATGGGTGTTTTTGGATATGCAGATCCTAATGGTTAGTTCTTCTCTCTGACTTGGTTTCCTCCTACTTTTAATCCCATTTCAAAAAACAAAACAAAACAAAAAAAAAAAAAACAAAACAAAACAAAACAAAAACAAAAAAAAACAAAAAAAAAAAAAAAATTCGTCACTCTAGTTTAGAAACCAATAAATATGGCCTCTTCATAAATACTGAAGAACCAATCTAAAATAAACATAAATATAACCATGCAAAATAAAATAAAATACAACAATACTAGAAGTGTTTGCATGAATAGTTTTGTAGAATGGTTATTCTGGAAAATGCTTTGAGGGTGCCTCCTTTGTTTTATTATATACTTAAAAAAAATAAAAAAATAAAAAATAAAAGGGATATATTTCATTTCATATGATTAATGTCTATGACTCTATATACAGGACCAACGGTTTATAAGGGAATTTACCACTTCATGTACCAATACAACCCCGAAGGTACAGCTTGGGGCAACATTGTCTGGGCTCACTCAACATCAACGGATTTAGTGAACTGGACCCCACATGATCCAATCATCTACCCATCTCAGCCGTCTGATATCAAGGGTTGCTGGTCGGGTTCCACCACAATCATGCCCAGCGGCACACCAGTGATTCTCTACACAGGAATCAACCCCAAGCAGGAACAAGTCCAAAATTTGGCCATGCCCAAAAACCTTTCTGACCCATACCTTACAGAATGGGTTAAGTCACCAAAGAATCCAGTAATGGCACCTTCTCCAGAGAACCATATCAATGCAAGCTCATTCAGGGACCCAACCACTGCTTGGTTAGGCCCTGATGGGACTTGGAGAGTGGTGATTGGAAGCAAAACGGACCGTAGGGGATTAGCAATTTTATATAGAAGCAAAGATTTCATTACTTGGATTTTATCCCAGCACCCACTTCATTCAGTTGAAGGCAATGGAATGTGGGAGTGTCCTGATTTTTTCCCAGTTTCGATTGATTCCAATCGTGGTGTTGACACATCAACTCTTGGTCCTAAAGTTAAACATGTGCTCAAGGTGAGCTTGGATGATACTAAATATGAATACTACACCATTGGAACTTATGACTTTGATAAGGATATCTATATTCCGAATATTGGATCCGTGGAAAGTGATTTGGGCTTGAGGTATGATTATGGGAAATTTTATGCTTCAAAAACTTTCTTTGATAGTTTAAAAAATAGAAGAATCTTGTGGGGATGGCTAAACGAGTCTTCGGTTCCCGACGATGATAGAAAGAAGGGATGGGCTGGAGTTCAGGTAATTACTTGTGCACTATTGCTTTAATAAATTTATAGTAAAAGTCTAAGCCTACCAACTTTTACAAGATTATTTGTTCCTTAAAAATAAAAATAAAAAACTTTTACAAGATTACATTAGGTATGGTTGTCTAGAATAGATTTGTGCCCATCTTAAAACCAACCTAATCACTTCGGATCTCCAAAATCTAGACCAGTCGCCGACCCATAAAAATGGTTGGTTTGAGCATCTTAGATCTCGATTGGTGGTCAGTCAGAGTCAACGAAGAAGGATATAGCCGAAATGCACTAGAATTGGCCAAAATTCTCCAAATTTGGCCAACATATGGTCGGATTTGATAAGATCTCAAAGAGAACTTACTGGACCTTGAAGAGATCTCGATCAGATCTAGTCGTGATCTCAAAGAGATCTCAACAGATCTCGACATATCTAGCAACAAATTACCAGAAACTTCTCTTATCTTTGAAAATTAACATGATTCTGATGTATAAGCTGGTTGGGTCGGTTGGAATAAGATTTTGAAGAGAAGCTTTGTCAACCAGCCCACCAATCTCAGTTGCTAGAGGTTGAGATCTGCCACCGACTATCACCAATGTCAGGTCGTCCGGTTTTCGAGTACGAATCGGACAATTGCATTGGGTGGACAACCCTAATGTTATGGTTAATGGCATTATGGCACAATAGAATTTTTTTTGATTTAAGGTCTTTTGGGGGCACATTTTGCAGGCAATTCCAAGGACTCTTTGGCTGGATAAATCCAGAAAACAATTAGGGCAATGGCCCATAACAGAAATTGAAATGCTACGGGGACAACAAGTCAACCTACCTCAGCAAGTGCTTAAAGGAGGATTAGTACTTGAGGTTTCTGGTGTCACAGCAGCACAGGTATTTTATTTTTTGGGTTAATTTATATTTTCTCTATGGGGTTAATTTGATTTCATTCCATTAAATATATGGTTAGTTCAATTTATCTCTTAAATATGGAGCTGGTTCAATTTTAGTCCCTTAAATGTACATTTTCTCTGATTATATTCCTAAAAAATGAGTGTCTCTACATCCCGTTAATCAAATAAATAGAAAAATAGATGAAGGCACCAAATTAATTTCTTTTTAAAAAAAGATTTCAAAGAACAAATCTCAATTTTTAAATTAAAGGTACCAAAGTCAAAGTTAGTACCCGTTTGTTTCGGCTTTTAGAAGCCAAAATGCACTTTTTGAGAGCAAAAATGAAAGTTAGGCGTTTGGTGTTTGGTAATGTTTCAAAATGTGCTTTCTCCAAAAAGCTGCGTTTTGAAATGCAAATAATTGAGCCAAAATGTGCTTGGCCACCCAAATAGTTATTCATTACGTTTCTATAAAAAAATAAACAGTTTTCATTAGAACCTCATAAATTAATTGATACTTTTAATATTTTTAATAATGTTTATTACACTTTGCTTATTACGCACAACATACATATATTTTAGTTCAAAAAATAAATTGGGTAAATATTATATGCAACAATATGTGTGAACAAATTAACAATTACCCTCCCTCTCTCAAATATTGAATCCATTTTGACACGTCTATATATGTGATTTCTGTCCCTCTTCCATGCAACTGAAAAAAAAAAAAAAAAAAAAGAGGAAGGTCTTAGAGATTTTGACCACCAAACATGGATGAAGCCTATTTGATAAAGCCATCTATAAAGGAGTCAGTTGCCCCAGACCCCACAATTGTTAACCTGCATGANGATTAAAGGAGGATTAGTACTTGAGGTTTCTGGTGTCACAGCAGCACAGGTATTTTATTTTTTGGGTTAATTTATATTTTCTCTATGGGGTTAGTTTGATTTCGTTCCATTAAATATATGGTTAGTTCAATTTATCTCTTAAATATGGAGCTGGTTCAATTTTAGTCCCTTAAATGTACATTTTCTCTGATTATATTCCTAAAAAATGAGTGTCTCAACATCCCGTTAATCAAATAAATAGAAAAATAGATGAAGGCACCAAATTAATTTCTTTTTAAAAAAAGATTTCAAAGAACAAATCTCAATTTTTAAATTTAAGGTACCAAAGTCAAAGTTAGTACCCGTTTGTTTCGGCTTTTAGAAGCCAAAATGCACTTTTTGAGAGCAAAAATGAAAGTTAGGCGTTTGGTGTTTGGTAATGTTTCAAAATGTGCTTTCTCCAAAAAGCTGCGTTTTGAAATGCAAATAATTGAGCCAAAATGTGCAGACGGTTTTGAGAAGCTTTTACAAACGCAAAAGCGCTTTTGATCAATATTACCATTGGCAATGAAAGAAATAACCCAAATTACCCTCATCTCACTAACCACAAAATACATTGAAAACTAAAGACAAACATAGAAAATAATAGCTACAATATGCTAGAACCTCCACTGCCAATCTCACTCGCAACAACCCGATCTGAATCTTCTGACATGGCTGAGTTTGAGTAACGAGGAGGAGCTCTAATGCATCAATCTGACTTCAATTCCCATTTGGTTTTGGGGTTACGAAGAGAAAGAAGTATTGAAGATTTTTGGTGAAATTAAGAGAAAATTACCTTTGAAGATCAAGGTGAAGAAACGTGCGTGTGAGGTTGTGTGGCTGAATGTGTGGAGGAAAGTAGAGAAAGAGAAAAAGAAAGAAGACAAATGGTAGTCTGGTGAAGATGAAAAGCATAAAGAAAAGTCAAAAGTGAAGATAAGGAGAAGGTAAAAAATACATGTGTGGAGGAGAAAAAAAGAGGAAAAAAAATATATAAATAAACGTGTGGATGAAAGAAAAAGAGATAAAGAGAAAATAAAATAAAGAAATAAGAAATTAAAACTAAGAAATAGAACTATAATATTTTCACAATAAATCTTAAGTGATGGGTTGTTATTAGCTAATACTAGTGAAAAAATCAGTAACAACTTACCACATATGATTTGTTGTAAAAATATTTTTACAACAAATTTTAGTTAACAATATTTTTACAACAAATTTTAGTTAACAATAAATTATTATTATATTATTATTAAGTAGTTTTTTTTTTTTTTTTGAGTAAGTTTTATTAAGTAGTTGATTTAAGTGTGAAATAAACTTTCTTATATATACATTGTTCTTTTTGGTAATTTACAACTCAAGCCGCCACTTTTATTAGTGCTAGCCAAACACTTAGCTTTTTAAAAAAATGCTTTTTTATAGCTTTTACTAACCACTCAATTTAAAATAAAATAAAATAAAATAAAAACTCAATTTTATACCGCCCTTTTTAAAACCCCTACTTTTTCAAAAACACCTAGTCTCAAAGCTGAATCAATCTCACCCTTATACTAGCTAATAGATTTCAGGTACAAAAAGTCAGTGCAAGTCACTTGTAACTTACCAAGCATATTGCTTATTAGTTATTACTTTTCCTATCTATTATTGTTTTTGTTTTCTGTTCTTATCTTCTACAGGCAGATGTTGTGATTTCATTCAAAGCAAGTGACTTGGAGAAAGCAGAAGTGCTAGACCCAAGTTGGACCAATCCACAAGTACTTTGTCAACAAAAAAGTGCATCAGTGAGAGGGAGTCTTGGACCATTCGGGCTGCTAGTTTTGGCTTCAAAGGGCTTGCAAGAATTCACTGCAGTGTTCTATAGAATATTCAAAGGTCAAAACAAAGATGTGGTGCTTATGTGCAGTGACCAAAGCAGGTGTCCCTCAAAGCTCTATCTTTTTTAAGCCATCATAATCTTTCCAAACTTCAAAGATTTGAACTCACAATTCTCTGGTTGACAGGTCCTCCTTAAATAATAGTACTGATAAAGCCAATTATGGAGCTTTTCTGGATGTGGACCCCGTTCATGAGGAACTGTCACTTAGAAGCTTGGTAAGTTGCTATGAAATTTATAAATTATGTTCAGTTTTCTTTATGTTTAAGTGAAAGTCAACCTATCTGAATGATCATTTCCCCCATACATCGCATTTCTGGGAAGCAGAACTGCACCTTTGATAAAGCCATCTATAAAGGAGTCAGTTGCCCCAGACCCCACAATTGTTAACCTGCATGAGCAATGGTCATGCAGTTTCAAACCTATAAGGCAATAACGGCATTCATACGTACTATACCAACTTTATGGTTTCCTAAGTCCTTATATGACTTACGCTGATTCTTCCTTTTACCCATTTCATCATTGTCTTTTTGACTCAATGCATTTGATGTCTATCCTTTAACACAGATTGATCATTCAATTGTGGAGAGCTTTGGTGGAGAAGGAAAGGCTGTTATCGCAGCTAGAGTTTACCCTACATTGGCAATTGATGGACAAGCACACTTGCAGGTCTTCAATAACGGAACTGAGAATGTTCAAATCACAAGTATGAGTGCTTGGAGCATGAAGAAAGCCCAAATCAGTTAAAAGTTGACACTGAAATTGGGAGTGTGATTTCTGTATCACCCACCATATTATTTGAAAGCAATAATTACTTAATCAAGTTTGGCTACATGCATCACTCTTAATATTTTATCACTTTTGTGGGGGTCAAAAACAATGAGACCAAAATAAAAGGTCCAATGCTCTTAATCGTCATAACTAATTTATACATAAAAGGTCCAATGCTCTTAATCATCATAACTAATTTATACAAAACTGGAGGGTAATCCATAATGGGAAGACTAAATAGATAAAATCTGAAATCGAAATGAACTCTTTTCGTATTAATTGATCTAAATAGACTTTTGCTGACGTATACAACAGTTTACAAAATTGCACTCTCAAAGCTGATAACTCCTATCTTTCCTCTTCTTCTTTGGTTTTTTTCTCCTCCCTCCTTCAATGGGAAGGTCCCCTTTATAGTCCCAGCTATTCTCCCTTTTGGTAGTGGAATACCATACCGGATTTCAGAAAATTAAATACTTGTCCCATCAGACATTTTTCTCTTTCCTTTTCATCATGAAAGAAGACTTTTGAAGTGAATATACTGTTCAGGCTAGTCATTCATCATTTAATGTGGCTGGCATTAGGTAGGAATAATTAATTAACGTAGATGTGACTATCACTTCGGGCTGTGTACCACCTTTTCAGGATCCTTGGCACTTATTCTGGATAATGCCTTCCTCCTCGGTCGTACTGTCGATTGACGATCCTTGGCTTATCTTAGCAGGAAGATCCGAGTTTAGCCTTTTGCCCTTATGTCCTCTAGACTCCCTCCATGGGATCTGGGTCTGGCCCAAATCCTCAAATCATTGCTCTGATCCAACTTCTTTGGTCCAAGACTTATATGAGGAACTATCTATTCTATTAATTAATAAATGATGTGGCAAGAATTTAATTGAATGTCTAAATATAGAATAAAAAAATTTTTTGAGGAAAAAATATAGAATAAAATTTAACTCACTTAAAATATATTAAATATTGATATGTAAAATTATGAGACCTTAATAAAATATGATAATTATGGTAAGCTATTAATAGATGTTTATTATGGGTTTTTTTGTATATGAAATTTTTTTTGTATATGAAAATTATGATTTTTTTTTTTTTTTTTAGTTATAAAAGATTGTCACCTCCCCGGCTAGTATTTCATTAGTCTTCATTGCTGTAAGCCAGAAGTCAGGCACTCCTTTTTCTGCATTCCCAGAGAAAATCATAAATCAAGTTCAAGGAATAATAGTTCTCAATCAAATGAAAACTTGAACTGTAATCCAGAAGTCAGGTACCTTCTGTGGCTTTGTCCTCTTCTTGGTCCACACCAGCTTCACTTGTAACTCCTTCTACTTCAACTACACCATTCACAATCTCGTGTCTCTGCAAGGACCCAATCAACAAATTAACTGAAAAGATACATACACCAACCCCGTAGATGAACAGCACTGGAGTTGCAACCAAATAAGTTGAACCAAGGCTAAACGTGATTTATAAATCTCTAATCTGGAAAACAAGCTAATGATAAAAATGTCATGATATCAATAAATATGATGCAGAACTTACTGCCTGTCAATATCATGAATACCTTTGTGTAAAGTGGTTCATAAAGCTTCTGGTACTTAGCTTCCAATGCCGCTCTCTCCTCAAAAAATTTTGCCTCCAGCTCATTATGCTGGCTCTGCAAATTTAAAATGTCTAAGGTTATCTTCAGCCCAATATTTAAAAAGCAAAAGAATCATATGCCACTACTAACAAACATCTCACAAAGACCCACTAAGTTCAAAGGCATGCAAATTTTCAGAAGCACTAAATCAAGTGCCTTGTAACAGGTGCTACACATGAGAATCCCATTAAACTGATACCTTTCTTGTCAAATTTACTATAGTACCCTCAATTTATTCTTCCCTTAAACCAGAACATAGGGGCCCCTTTTTTTTGGGTTCAATGATATTCAATCTTCCTACAAAAAGTATTTAAAAATAATAATAATAATAATAATAATCATAACCATTTCTCAAGCATTGGATGATGTTAGCCAACCCAGCATTGCACTCAAGTGATTAACAATCATGCAAGTGATATAATTGAGCATGTGCTTGACTTTCTAATGGTTGTCCAAGGTATCATCAAAGAGATTTTTTTTTTTTGGATATAGGAATTTTTTTTTGGGGGGAGGAGGGGGGGGGGGGGGGGGGGGGGGGGGGTCATCCAAGCTAGGTAGAGTGGTACATGGGTGTGGCTTGTGGAGAAGTATCTACATGGGTTGGGAGGACTTTAGCAGAAAATATTTGCTTTGAGGTAGGGGTGAGAGATAGAGTTAAGCTTTGGACAGATCATTGGTGTGGGGATTCTTCACTTCAATTGACTTTTCCGAGTGTGTATGGGATTGCATCCAATAAAGAGGCATCGGTGGCCTTTTCCCTTGAACGGTTGGGGATAGAGGATCGGAGAAGCTGGAATGTTCATTTTATTCGAAGACCTAATGATTGGGAAATGGGTGGGGTGGATGAATTTCTGCATACCTTGGACTCAAATCTACCTCCCTCTGAGAATAGAGATCGTATGCAATTGAAGTTGACAAAGAATGGGGATTTTGATATCCGTTCATTTTACAATAAGTTGAGAAGATTTTGATATCCGTTCATTTTACAATAAGTTGAGAAGCCCATTGCCCATTATTTTTCCTTGGAAAGGCGTTTGGAAAGTTAAAGTTCCTCAACGTGTTTCCTTCTTTGTGTGGACTGCTGTATGGAATAAGATTCTTATAGGTGACAATTTGAGGGGTAGAAGGATGGATTTTGTTGACTAGTGCATCATGTGCCGATTTAATGGGGAGACAGTGGATCATTTGTTACTTCACTGTGGTAAGGCTAATCGGTTGTGGAGTTTGGTGTTTAGATCTTTTGGGATCTCTNAAATTTTTTTTGTATATGAAAATTATGATTTTTTTTTTTTTTTTTTTGTATATGATTGTATTTATATGTACAACTATATATAATACTATTTCAATAAAATATGATTTAGTAAAATTTTAATAAAAATTTTAAAAATATAAAATAGAATTATTAATATATTAATAATAAAATGTAAATTATGAGACCTTTTTTTTTTTTTTTTTTTTTCTTTTTGAGAAAACCAACTCAGCATGTATAGAATTAAAGAGCTAATAAATCAATAAGAACAACTGGTTCTAAGTTTGGTAGAACATGCTCCATCTAGACTAGCAACAGAAAAGAAAGTCTCGCTCTCTGGGCTAAGGAATGTGCAACAGCATATATAATTGTATGCATATATGATACTAGCTATTAATATTATGCAACTTAAAGAAAATATGATGTGGTAAGATGTTAATCTTTATATATATATATATATATATATGTAAGAGCCCAAAACAGGCTAAGCCCACTTAGAATAGTGGAGTTAAGTTTAGAAGACCCTAAACAATTAATTTGTTAGAGTATAGGATTCCGAGGTCAATTTTAATGCACTTTTACGGTCCAGTTGCTAGGTTAGTGGAAAGAAAGCTAAATGAATCGTAAAAAGAGAAACTAGATTTGGGACTAACACTACCTCAAATCTAGCCGAAGAGCAAATGTTCATATAAAGTTCAAGTCTCAAATACAGGATTGTACTACACAGTTTATATGTTCTCTTGCAATTTTTTTCCCCCATTTGGAGGGGTTTCCCTTCCTTACATAGTCAATCAAATTGCATCCTAGCCTTCTACTTGTACAGCCAAGGGCCTTCCTTTGGATGCTTATCCCATCAGAGTTTTGCTGGAGATGTAGAGTTGCTGTGAGCTATGAGATTACTTTTTAGGGGTCAATCCTTCATTAATGCAGACAGCTAAGTTGGTACTGTGCATTGAATGCAGAGGTAGATAACTACTTTACCTGGATATTTCCCTTCTTCTTTACTTACACATCTCTATTGTCTTCCCCAGTATCTTGTTCTTTGGCGCAAGTGGCCTACTCAACGCTTCCTGAGGTAGGCTCTCCCATCGGGCTCCTCGAGGAGTCGGTTTTTCATCTTCCTCCTTGGATTCTCATCCGTGTGTTGGTTAGGATTTAGGGTCGAGTGGGCCCTTCCATCCCACGGGCACTATTCCATATTCGAATCTTACCCCTCTCACATGTTCTATATGCTCTTAACATGTATACCAATATTTATATCAATCAGTTGTTATTTATTATTTAATCCATAAACTCATCTTTTATGCATTATTTTAAACTACAAAAATTGAATTTAAATAATTAATTGATGACATGACTATTGATATTTAACCATCCTGAAATTTTGCAAGCATGGAGAATGTACGAAGATAATATAATTCAATGGTTGATTTGTTAAAATTCATATTCATTTAAAAAATATTGAGTTGTTATTTATTATTCAATCCATAAACTCATCTTTTATACATTATTTTAAACTACAAAAATTTGAATTTAAACAATTGATTGATAACATAACTATTGATATTTAATTATCTTGAAATTTTGCAAGTATGAAAATGCATAAAAATAATAAATTCAATGTTGATTTGTTAAAATTCGTATTTAATTAAAAAATATTGTGTAGTGTAACATTACTTAGATTACACCAAGTGTACATTGAACCCAACTCATATTAAATTAACATGGTTCCTTACACATTATACCAGGTTGAATTGGGTCAAGTCAGTTCAGGTTTAGGATTTGCTGTGTTTGGACCAAAAGCAGATTGAACTAAGTCCAATTGCAAAGCTTATTGGGTTAACCCACTAGTATGACGGGCAGATTAGCATGGAAAAATGATTGCTTTGTTTTGTAATGGGCCATAAGGCCCAACAATTTATAACCTGCCGAAAAACAAAGTTTTATTACTCTGTCTTTGGCAAGGACCTGTTAAAGGAGTGAAAAACAGTAAAATGGCAATCACTTGTGTGAATTCTAGATCCAACGCTGTTAACTCGAGTCTCCAGACACATTCAACTGCTTAGCTAACATGTAAGAGTAATGCTAGAATGTTACACCTTACAAATCTTATACAACTACATCACAAATTTACAAGCCTGGCGTAATTGCATGCCCTGTTGACAAATTTCCTACAAGATGGTCATTTTTAATTTACCATGCCATACCAGGTTTGTTGAAAGTCCATATGATTGCCAGAGTATCAAGTTAGTGTGATGTTAGTGATGCCTTATCAAAATCCAAATCATTGCAACCAGGTCATGTAAAGTGAATTTACTACTTAGCAAATGAATCAAATCAAATGAGTGTTGGGTAACTTTGCTATACTAGGTAATTGTTAATGTTGGAAACTAATTTTAAAGAAACCTAACAAATGAAAATTGTACAAATAGTCCATAATCATTGACAAACGACATCAATTGAGAGTATAGACTATATGGTGCATTTTACATATACTATTTTGAGTAATAAACACCAAGAGACCCAACAGAAGCCTCTTAAAGGAGAAATACAAAAAGAATAACAAGAAAATAACACTACTGATTAACAATCATGCAAGTGATATAATTCAGCATGTGCTTGACTTTCTAATGGTTGTCCAAGGTATCATCAAAGAGATTTTTTTTTTTTTTGGATATAGGAAATTTTTTTTTTTGGGGGAGGAGGGGGGGGTTGGTTTTGAACCCAAAACACCGAGCATCACAAGGGGCTGGCACCACTGGGCTATCACTCGAAACCCATCATCAAGGTGATATATATAGAGACTAATAAAAGAGGGATCCAAGAAAAGTAAACCAAAGCAAAACAACACTCATAACTGATTGCATTTAGAGGCAAGCTAACCTGAATCTCTCTCAGAACCTCAACGCGCTTCCTGACTTTGGGTGACAGAGTTTCCAGGATATCTGAGTGCCCAGCTGCCAAAGTCTGAAGCTTATCCTGCACAAACATCAGAACATATCCAACAACGCATCATCAGCAAAATAAGACCCGCAAATCAAAACATCCATTTGGCAATCAAATTAAATACCATTTTCATCTCCTACAACTACATTTAATCTTGAAAATGAACACATTATTTCCCAATCATTTTAGCTCACCTCTTTGAAAATGCACAAACCCTTTTTTTTTTATCTCAGCTAAAATCAATCCATTTCAAAAACATATCCCCAAACCGAGCTTTTACCAGCCACCAAAGCATATTTTTCACATTATTCTCATTACCCAATTCACAAAAAACATTATTGCCCTTAATGAACTAATTACTAACTAAACTCTACCAAACCCAAAACCATTTCTCACTAGCACAAAGAAAAAACTTGCCTTTAACGCATTAACAAGACCGGCACGTTCCTCTGCACTAAGAGCTACAACAACAACAACAAACACACTCAGTTTATAACTCATTCATTTCCAAAAGCATAAAAAATGCTAATAATATCAGAATTTCTAACATATAAATACAAATATGTGTGTGTTTGCTTGTATCACATGACTCTGAAACTAACATCAAAATTCAAAAATACAACACAGAAAACAAAAACAACTCAATGATACAGCAACAAGTACTCAAGCTAATACAACATAAAAATTTAAGGAAAAAAAAAACTAAAATCACGAAAGAATTCAAAATTCTTGCTTGAGAGAGAGGGGTTTGGAGATACCGGCGGCGGCGGCGGGGAGAGAGGAGCCGAGATCGGCCAAGTCGAAGTTGTCCTTGTTGTTACTCATTTCGTTTTCGCTTTGATTTCTCTGTTTGGGAGGCGAGAAAATATGATGAACCCTAGAGAAAGAAAGTGAGAGAAAAGGAGGGAAAATGAAATAGAGAGAGACAGGGAGACAGAGTTTGTTTCCCTTACGTTTTTAAAGGTTCGGCGATTTTTTGGATTTTTATTTTAGTATTTGATTTTGATGATGATGATCAGGTGGGGGGTGTGTGGTTCACGTGCTTTAGGAGAGCGTGAATTGCATGGGCCAATTAAGTGGTCATTTCGTGAAGGTGCAAGTTGGGGTTGGGTTGGGCACTTAAGCCTCACTTAACTGTGTCTGTGTTTATACAAATTTTTTTTTTGGAAAAAAACATTCATAAATTCGAGATTTTGCTATCATTTTATAATTAGCAAAAACATTTTGGTATATTTATAGTTTATTCCTGTTGTTTTGAAATTAAATAGTAAAAATTTTAAAATTTCTTTCATGCCAATATTAGGTTAAATAAATAAATTTTAAAATGAGATGAAAGCGGATGCATATAGTAAGTATATAAATCTTTATAATGAGTTTAATAGTATAATGCGTCTGCCTAAAAATTGTTTAATTTTAGTAACTTATTTGCATAATACTGATGTGAGACAAAAAGTTAAAAGTTCACAGTTTTTAATTGGTTGTCAAATGATCACTAAATACCAAGAACTTTATAATTTATTGATATTATTTAACCTTATTTATGAGAAAAATTAAGAATTTAATTCCTTGTCCTTATTTTCCTTGTCCTTTTATTGTAAGTTGTAACAAATGATATTTTATAAATACAAATCTTGGGTTTTATTCATATTTTACAACCACACATGAATATGTATAATTATTCCATTACAACATTTTATATTCTCCTAAATAAAAATTATCATTCCTATCATAATTAGGATTTAATGTACCAAATGTGTCCTTATAATATATGCATTCCCATATTGGTAATACCTCACATTCACTAGAGGAGTGGTTGTAATCTTCCAAGTTAACCAAAATATCAAATGCATATACTATTCTGAAATTGGCATTTGATTACTAGGGGAGTGGAGTGTGGCCTGGGTTTCCTCAAGGATGTGGTGGTGGTGGTCAAGGTATATACGCCAGCGGTGGTGGTCGAGGTGCCAATGGTGGTTGAGGTAGTGTCACTGCTCTTAGCCTACACTTGGATCAGACTTTTGCCTAAGGTAAAGGTGGGCTGTTAATTTGTTTTATTATGACAACTCCAGACAATTCTTTCCCATTTCTTACTTCAATTAACTTCTTCATGTTCTCATCTAGAGAATATAGATGTCAAGTCAAAAGGATCATAAATACAGTTGGTTGGGAAGTGAAGACATCAATTATATATAAAAATTACAAATTAAGAAAGAGTTACAATGCAAATTTAGAAGAAAAATAAACTTAATTCATTGAATCCAAACTATAAATTTTAGATAGAAACATAAAGTGTAGGCTTTTATTGATATTTATGTGCAGACAGTAGAGTATTACATAGAATTTAATTTATGTAAAATCTAATTTCTAATAGATTGTATTTTTCAAGAGTGCGATTTAATTGATGGGATTTGATATTAATATTTATTAGATTGAAGAGTTTGTTGTTCAAATATTTCTAACATAGTGATTTGATCCTATATAAGTGGATACATGGTCCCATAGCATATTAGCATGTTACCACTCGAAGCATTACCCTTGTTTCTTTTATAGAATCTCTTTAATTGTTCTACAGCCACTAGAAAGAGATTATTTAACTAGTCTCTAGAAAAGGACTCAATACAATCATGCATGACCAAGTATAAAAGAGGAAACGTGTATGTAACTTAAAGCTTTAAAAACAAAGAGAAAACGTGTGCAAACAAGCAGAGAATTCTTGGTACTTTCCTAGTGGTTGTGAAATTGGATTCATTTTCCCAATTAATTGACCAAAATTAGAAAGTGGGTTTGATTTTATGAGCTGGAATTGTATTCCATATGCATAATTATTAATTCGGTGAGGAACATATTTCGTGCAAGGAATTGAATTGCATTGTTATATAGAACCAGTGACTGAAAGTAAAGAAAACTTTAAAACTCAGTCTGATTTTTAGGATATAAAAGGAGGTGGGTTCTCTTGTAAAATGAGCCTGTTTAATAACCTGCTAGAAAACAAAATGGACAAAAACCTCAAACTGATGGTAATTAGAGAGCCCAACCCAATTACAATATCAGAGGCCATACTCATATTTATTCTCCTATAAGACGAATTCTTCTACTTTGGTGGGTTTTGCAATTTAGCTTTCAATGCTTCAATAACTGCTGAGAAGTCTTGGTCACTAAGGCCATGAGATTTTGCAACCTTATATAGTTCATTTGCAGCTGCTGCAATTGGAGTAGGCTGGGAAACAGATTCTGCTAGTCCTAGAGCAAGCCTCAGGTCCTGACACCATTAACGTCGCAATTAGATCAGGGAAGGTGTCAATGTGATACTGACAGTAGCAAAAGTACAAACCTTTTGTTGATGCTTTAAAGGAAATGCGGTTGGATACGTGGATTGGATCATTGATGGACCTTTGGTTGAGTACATTGGTGAACTAATGGCACCCTGTGAGACAACCTGCAATTCCATAGAGATGAAAAGATATTAAAGAAAATTCATGACCACTTTCTTTTGGAACAGAAACACTTTTTTTTAATTGGACAAGCAGGTTCATGTAAGAAAAGAAAAGAAAAGAATACATCACCAAGGAGTAATGTCTCCTGTAAAGGCTGATGGCAAATCAGTGTGCCAAAGAGAATTGGAATTTGGAAAATGGTTTTGGTTTTGATTTTCATTTATAGACTCTTATCCAATGCCGAGACTCATTGAGATATTAACTTCAATTAATCCCTGATTAAATAATGCAAAAAGTCCTAACTTGTTTGCCTACAAAACCCTGGCACTCTGCCCACACACACAAGGAAAAATTGCCCTGTAAATAGGAGAGACTCTTGGACTACTGATATGTATAGATTCCTGGTATGAAAAATAAAACATTGCACAACCAAATTTAATTCCTTTTCAACAAGACATCAGGCTATCCCTCATTGAAATCATGTAGATTTATCCTTTTTTGGACCATATAGCAAGACATAAAGGGAAACTCAATTACATTTATTTGCTTATGTACTTTTCTGACAAAAGGCATCAAAATGATTGGACTTCTTAAAAATTTCCACCATGCATATCAGTTTAATGTTTTGATTAGGAGAATTTACTTCAGTGCCCAAAATGATGGGTGGAGACACTGAAATGGGTAAAACAAATGACTGAAACACAATAGAAAAGTCATGTATGTGAGATCGTATCATGATCCAACATGTTATCCTTCAAACCACACTCAAATAGCAAGAACTACCTGGCAGCCTGTGTTCAACTATTCTGCAACCTAAATCTACATATGCTTAAATTATTACAATTACAATGAAAGAAAAAAAAGCCAAAATCCAATCAATTTTTATGTGGAGTTTTATTGAAGGGGGCATATAGTGAATAATTCAGCAAGGTATGAGATGGTTTGAATTGTACCTCTACTAGTACACTTGGATCCAGTCCTACTTTCTCACTGAGAAGCAATCCTTCAGAAAACGATGCCATCATACTACACATTGTTCGAACATGTAAAAAGAAACATTTCACAATCATAAACAAAACAAGCACATGATTAAAGGAATTATAAGTGGAATTAAAATTCTGCAGAACCTTCCCATGATCATGTTCACAACTAGTTTCATTGCTGCTCCATTCCCAACATCCCCAAGGTAAAACCTTGACTGGAAAATGCATAAATTCTCAGACAGAATAAAAAATGGTAATATGAATATAAGGCTAACAGCATATATCAAAAAAGGGATAATACCTTCCCCATGATGTCTAAAAGTGGAGCAACCAATTCATACAGAGATTTGTCACCTGAAAACAAAAGCATCTAATGGTTTATTTCTGCTAGGCCTCCTACAATATGTCACATGACATAGATTTTGAAAGTGTACGAAAGGTTATATTCTAAACAATGGATAAAACAACGATGGTATAGAAATTTGAAGCAGACATATTATATGATCACATAAAAAAAAAATTCAATTTGCAGATACATCAATAATAAAATAAAAGTTCCATAATTTTGGAATTTGGTAATTAGGTATGATATATGTATTAGATAGGGTAACAGCCTTAAGTCTGGTATCCAACAGTGAATTCAATAAAATAAATAAATACTGACCTACCTGCTGTAAGAAATATCAGTTGGCCATCTTCTGCAGGCTTTTTGGATCCTGAAACTGGAGCCTGTAGAAAATGTACCAAAGCTCAATAAAATTCATTAAACACTATCGCCATGTCCTTGAAGAGCATGCAGCAAGGACACAGTGTTTATACATCATATTTGAAATGAAACCAGAAAAAAACTCACCTCCAAAAATGATGCCCCAGTAGCATTAATACGTCCACTAATCAATTTAGAAGTGGCACCATCAACTGTTGAAACATCCACATACCTGTCAATGCCAATCAATGGTATCATACATGCTGCTGCTCAGCTTGGGAAGAACAAGCATACAGTTAGAGAAAACCAAAGGTCAATGGTGTAGAAACTTGTGTGTATAACATAGATTCTTAAATGTAAACTAAATAACATGGATGCCAATAGCAAGTCAAACACAAGAGCATTTGAGAGCATTCTAGTTTACCTATGCCTTCTAGAACAGTTTTAAAAGCAATGACTGACATATCATGGTTTGAAAACATATTACCATGAGGGAACACAAAGTGGTGGTAGTAGTAGTAGTAGTAGTAGGGAACACAAAGAGGTAGTAGAGGTAGTACCCTTTGCCTGAGCTCATTCCACTTGCAGCCCCGTGCTCCCCACAAGCAACCTCCAACTGAAAAACAGAAGCAGTAAGTTGCTATACTAGGATAGCTGTGCAAACAAGGTAAAATCTAAATGAAACATACGCACTGCACTTTCGGGATTAGCTAGCATGGCAAATGTCACATCACAAGAAGCAGCTACTTCCTGAGGGGAGGATTTATATCTGCATAGAAGAACAACTACCATGATAACAAATATTTCCCATATTGGAGCCTCTCAATATGGGTTTAATGAAGCTGCAGATGAAAGCACCAGCAAAAATTCAATGAGAAACTAGTTCCCAGTAGATAGAGTGACAAGCCAGACAAGCATTTCATGAATCAAATTTACTACTATAGAATACATATGATGCACCCTCAAAAGCTCCTTTTCATAAATAGTGTTCAAATATCGAGCATGCCAAGATTTACACGTGTACAGACTATAAGATGGATGAACTTTCTACCCGTTGTAGATTTGTCTGTTTGTTTGACTTTAGCATATAAAGGTAATTATTAAAGTACACAAAGCCGCCAGGTTCATGGATAAACAACAATGTTCCAGCCCCATTAGGTGAAAGCCAATATTCCCATTAGCGAATACAGACTTTGGAGGACTGAGCCATTGGACCTGCCAACAATTCACGTAATGGGTATAACCCAGTCCTTAGGCAGACCAATAGTGTGTCGTGGTGAAAGCTGAAAGCCTTAAGAATATAATCCAAATTATGTCAACATTTGGATCATCAATGCTGAGGGTATTGCAAAATAATGTGGAAGTGCAAGGAAAAATTAATTTGGAAGCCTAACACCTACTTACTTTGCACCTAAGCTGATAAGGGGATCACATTTGATCTTGGTCCTATTCCAAACAGTCACATCACACCTGTAACAAGCCAATAAGTGGATTAAAATCCAGAAAATAAATATTGAGATCAACATATCTCATAATAATGGATAACCATTTCACCCTATGAATATTATAGTCACAAAAATTTTCCTAGAAAATTATTATGATAAAATTCAATTCAACAAGGTTTTGTCCCTAATTTTTTAACATAATAAATATTTCAATGAATTCAATCATAAGAAATAAAATAAAATAAAATAAAAATGGTCTCATGTGCTGCTTCTCTCTACTAATTAGTAAAATTTTTAATCATACCCTGCTTTTATAAGGTTTTGTGCCATTGGAGAACCCATTATTCCCAGACCTAGAAAGCCAATCCGGGCTGACATTCCATCTGCTGCAAATTGATGATCATAATTGGATAAGTGAGATAGCACCAGATGTAGTGGCCATTCCAAACCGTGAACAAGGAAGATGACATCTAATTAAACTAAAAGGGGTCTAGATCAAAGCACTATGCTACAAAGAAAGCATGAATGACAAAGAACATAGCATTCGATAAGCTTCTTTTTTCAAATAAAATGAACAAAAAAGGGAAAGATTTTCCATATATTTCATCAACAATAGCAATGTAACTGCCACCTCACCAACTCGTAATTACCATTGCCTCACCACTATGCCTACAACTATCTACAAGATCATCACACTACATCCACTATTGCTGAGCATAATGCATTACAACTGGACTCAATTGTAATCGTTCATTTCTTCAGAGTATTTTGTGCATAGATAATTCAACCGTCTCCTTAATTTAGTAACTTGCAAAGATTTTTCTAGACTTCATTAAAGACGAAACAGAACCAAATTAGACACTGAAATTCTTTTCTCGCTTCCTCTCCAACCACCTTATTCATGTCATTCATTTTTAACCACTAAAGTAAAAACAGCTTCTCCATATCACAATCATAGCAACATTTAGGCATTTTGGCTGTCACAACTCAAAACAACAACAATAACCAGCTATGTCTCCTCATCAAATTAATCAGTATTGGCCACATGTATTCTCTTTCACCATTCTATTTTATCCGAAATCCAAACATATTGTTCTATTAGCTCTAGGGAGAGACATAAATTTAAGCGAAAAAATGAGAATACCCATCAAAGAAGCATAAAGATAGATAAGGAAAGTACCTTTAGATGAAGCATTGGATGTCTCAGAAGAGAAAGCTTTGACAGATAGAGTAAATTGTGGTTTTGTGGGGAAAGGGCAAATGGGTCTTGCTCTTAACTGGTTTGGAATCTGAGGGCAAAAGCTTGAGCACATGGCCATGGCTGTTGAAGATAATTGGTGACTGTAATTGCTCTTGACTAAGCAGCTCATGACCACCACTTTTACTTTTGGTCTGTGTGTTCCAACTTCCAACGGTTGACGGTTGTGACAAAGCAGGCAAAAAGTTGAGTTTACAATTGTTTTGGATTTGGATAAAGGAAAGGATAGAAGGGTATGGAGAAAGTTTAGGAGTTTCTTAAAAAAATAAAAATAAAGAGGTTTAGAAAGGTACAACAAAATTTCACATTTTTTCTACCCAAAAAAAAAAATCGAATTTTTTTTTTTTACAGTATAATTTTACTTTATTTTTACATCTTGAAAAAAATGTTATAAATTTTTTTGTTGCGCCGGTAAAAGAACTCAATGTATTAGAATAAAATGAAATGTTTAGAGGCATATCAAAATGTCACAACACCCTTATTTTTAATTGTAGTGAGTTTTGATATAATAATTTTTTTTAATTTTTTTTTTTTTGGCTTGCCAAACCGACACTTATTATGAAAGTATTATGACAATTTATTGTGTCCATAGAGCAACTTAAAGAATAATTAGGCATTTTGGATTTTAATTAATCATCTAATTTTATGAGATATAAAATTATCTAAAAATTATTATTTTATGGTAGAATTATCACATGCATTTTTTTTTTTTTTTTATATCCTTGTCTTTAAGCTCAAGCTAATGAAATTTTAACTTGTAATTAATTAAAACAATTTTCTCCCCCATTTTTCATCCCTCTTGTTTTCACTCCAACCAAACAGACTCTTTAATCTTTGTTCTACTATTTGTTTAGATAAACTATGCATATCATCCAATATCATAGAATTGAAACCATCAACATAATTTTTAAAAAATAAAAATAAAAATAAATCACCATCTCCTAGTGTGGGTTTAGAGTTTAGCCTACATCTTTTTTGAAATTAAAACAAAGATTAGATAGAGCATATCATAGCCTATAAACCTCGCCAAAGTTTTGACTCTAATCTTACTTCTAATCTTTGTTTAGATGGAACATATGGCATATCACCTCTAAATTCTAATATTATAGAATTGAAATCATCCACTCGATTTCCAAAAAGAAATCACTACCCTCATTTTTGTCTTAATCTATCATGACATGCATCTTTAATCATTGTTTAGATGGAGCATATTATCCTCGCAAATGCAAGGCATAATGTGCTCCTCCATTTATTCTTAATACTGAATTAAACAAAAATTCCACTCCATGGTTATCCTTGCAATTAATTAAGTCTTTCCCTTTTGCAAGTTATTATTTGGTTATTCGAATCGAGTCAAACTATGGTTTATAAATTGGCGAGGTGGGGGTTTGTAAATTGGTGGTATGAATCTCTTGTTTTGAGAAAAGGCCTAAATTGGGCTCTACTCTCTTGTGACAAGTTAAACCTGAACTTTTAATTTTATCATTTTAAATTCCATAATTAAAAATAATTAATTCAAATATTATTTTCATATATGCTAAAGGCTTAAAAAATGCTAAAAAAAGGTAAAAACCACAAGCATAGATTAGAATTTGTTCCATTTTGAGATTGATAGATAGCAAGGAGGAGCTTGGATTTGAAATACAAAATATGTCATTACCATTTTATCACTAGACTTTTCCTTAACATATCAATTATTAAGCTAGTATTGAATGGACTAAACTTAGGTCCAGTGCTCTAGTGCATTGAACTCAACATGTAGTCACTTTTAAACACATGTACGTATTATGTTAGGTCCAATGCACTAAAAGCCTAGAACATTGGATCCAAGCCAAACCATTCTTGAACTATACATTAGAAATCTATTGATCATTCATTTAAATTAAATTTGCTATTTTTGGCTTCCTCAATCCTTTAATTTGCTATTTTTGGCTTTCTCAATCCCTTTTTATTGATTATGTGTATTACAAAATTACAAGGGTGCTAACAGGATATGTGAACTCACAAGGGTAGGTTGAATAATAGCGGAGAGGATCCAACTAAAGACTACATGATGAAAAATCATAAATTTTGGAACCACCAAACCAAACGCTTGGAGTTCGTGGTTATTATGACTTACCATCCAACAAAAACAACTGTGGTTTAAGGTTCTGGAACTTCACTAATTGATTCCTACAACTTACAAGGCTACAGTCTACAATACGCCATGGACGTACCCATTTGGTATGCCATAGTTATCAATAACTTATTTGCTAAATGTGAAATAAAAATGATAAAATAGAGGTGAGACAAAAAAACGACGAGCAATTTTTATTTTTATTTTTTCCTTTTTACCAAATGGCACAAGACTGCACCGTACCAATATGAAACAGTTCTATATACACCACAAGTTACAACATTCGATAAGAATTGAGTTGAACATATGAGAGTGAGACTTACAGGTTATTGCTTACAAATCTTCTTGTAACCTGCACACTCATTTTATATACAGAGCACGTGGGAAAATAGCTATATCAAGATTTCTCATGCTACCGAGGTTAAAGTTTCTACGATTAATCTTCTGATTGAAACAGTTTATGAAGACCAAAGTATAGCAAATTTCAACACTACCATTCGAATTCTTTTCACAATTACAATACATTTAATTGACCCCTTCGGGAAGCTATCAAGAAATGTTCAAAGAAGTAGACATACTTCCACTTTCGAAAAATAAATCCATTTTTGTCTTCCAAGAAGAAACTGGTTAGTCTCCAATAACTTCCGAGGAGAGAGACCAAGAAATCTCCAATCATTATCAGATGTTGATCCAGACTATGAAGTAAGGAGATTTTCACTCACTTTCTGTAAGAATGGCATCTTCCATTTTATCTCACTTTCTGTAAGGATGGTATCTTCCAGACACAGAACTACCAGTCCTTTCATATCCCTTGCCATTGTCATAACCACCACTGCCATCAACTCCTCCATATCCTCGACTACCACTATATCCAGCAGCACCAGCATAACCACCAGGAATGCCATAACCAGCAGCAGCATATCCAGCATTTCCATACATGGGCCCACCATACCCAAATCCATATCCATATCCACTATAGCCACCATAGAAACTTGCAGAACTTCCACCATAGCCTCCTCCATAACTGCCATATGCATCATAGACACCATACCCACCATACCCCCGGTCCATTTTTCCACTACCCCGACCTCTGGAATTATACCCTCCATATCCAGCTGCACCACCGCCAAAACCACCATATGACTTAGCAGCATTGCCCCTGTAATCACCACCAGCTCTTTTGGGTTCTGCCTTTTTTATTTCCACCTACATTCGGATTTACAGCGAACATCATATTAAGATTTCATAAAAAAAAAAAATCTACAGAACACTATTTCCAATTAGAAGTCTTTTAAGATGGTTTTTGACAAACCTGTTTGCCTCCAAGTTCATGCATTTTTCCCTCCAAAAAAATTTCTTCAACACTGTCTTCACTCTCAAAAGTGACAAAACCAAAGCCTCTAGGCCGCCCAGTTTTATGATCCACCATAATTTGGTGATCAACAATACTACCATAAGAAGAGAAGTATTCCTTCAACTCCTCTGCAATGTTTAAACATATATAGTCAAAAGAAACTCTCTTTTAATTAATGCATTGAATTTTCTTATAGTAAAATCAAAATTTTTTTGTTGGACTACAATACCATTGGTCAAAGATGGTGGAATTCCACCAACAAAAATCTTCTTTGTTTTTGATACCCCCTTATAGTCTGTATCCTCCCTAGGGACTGTCCTCTTCACTTCAACCTGATTGGGAAACAATTCCACTACCCATAAGGGGAGAATACTATAGGGAAAATGTGTAGTAAACCAAAAAACCTGAAAATACCATACAGTTGAGAAATGGGATAATAATGTTACCATTCTACCATCTATAACATGCTCATCCTCCAAAACCTTATCAGCAACTGTTGGGTCAGAAAATGTTATAAATCCAAACCCCCGTGGTCTTCCCGAATGTTTATCCAACATAATTACAGAATCTGTTATTTCTCCATACTGACCAAAGTAACTAGCAAAGGTATCTGAAAATAAGATAACCACAAAAGGTCAATAGGACAAAAAGGTGAGTTCCAGCTACTTGAGAATAAAAGGGATGAGAATATGCAATATGGAATGGAACCAAATATACAAAAGCAACATCTCTTCCCACAAAAAGAACCAACACAGAAATACATAGTTATTAATAATTGCACTATTAAATAAGTCAGTACAGTTGACATGGCATACATTAGTTTGTTGATCATATCTGTTTTAAAATTTTATTAAGGGTCCGTTTGGTTCGCATAAAATAATTTCCGGAAAATAGCCAAAGGAAAATATTTTCAGGTGTTTGGTTGTATTATAAAAATTGTTGTAGAAAATATTTTCATGTGTTTGGTTCTATTCTGAAAATACTATTTTCCTACAATTTTTTCACATTTTCTCAGCTATTTTCTCAGCATCCAAACAAATTTTATTACAAAAAATTTCAACATCACAGCAAATTCAACAACAAATTCCGGCAGCAAATTCCGGCAATCAAAATCCACAACCACCAAAACATCACCACCACACCACCACAACAACGACAACAATCAAACTTTAAAAAAACAAAACTGAGAGATTAAGGAAGAGAGAGCGATGGGTTTGGGTCTGGATCTAGGTCGACGACGAGATCTAGGTCGAAGGCGATGGATTGAAGGTCTGGGTCTAGGTCGAAGGCTCTGGGCTCTGGGTTCGTGGGTCGCCAGCTCTGGTTCGAAGATCGGTGGGTCGTGGGTTGACGACTCTGGGCTCTGGGTTCGTGGGTCGACGGCTCGTGGCGGTGGGTCGCCGGCTCTACGCTCTCGCTCTCGTCGCTCGCCCGCTCTCTCTCTCTCTGCTCTCTCTCTCTCTCTCTCTCTCTCTCTCTCTCTCTCTCTCTCTCTCTCTTATCCAACATAATTACAGAATCTGTTATTTCTCCATACTGACCAAAGTAACTAGCAAAGGTATCTGAAAATAAGATAACCACAAAAGGTCAATAGGACAAAAAGGTGAGTTCCAGCTACTTGAGAATAAAAGGGATGAGAATATGCAATATGGAATGGAACCAAATATACAAAAGCAACATCTCTTCCCACAAAAAGAACCAACACAGAAATACATAGTTATTAATAATTGCACTATTAAATAAGTCAGTACAGTTGACATGGCATACATTAGTTTGTTGATCATATCTGTTTTAAAATTTTATTAAGGGTCCGTTTGGTTCGCGTAAAATAATTTCCGGAAAATAGCCAAAGGAAAATATTTTCAGGTGTTTGGTTGTATTATAAAAATTGTTGTAGAAAATATTTTCATGTGTTTGGTTCTATTCTGAAAATACTATTTTCCTACAATTTTTTCACATTTTCTCAGCTATTTTCTCAGCATCCAAACAAATTTTATTACAAAAAATTTCAACATCACAGCAAATTCAACAACAAATTCCGGCAGCAAATTCCGGCAATCAAAATCCACAACCACCAAACCATCACCACCACACCACCACAACAACGACAACAATCAAACTTTAAAAAAACAAAACTGAGAGATTAAGGAAGAGAGAGCGATGGGTTTGGGTCTGGATCTAGGTCGACGACGAGATCTAGGTCGAAGGCGATGGATTGAAGGTCTGGGTCTAGGTCGAAGGCTCTGGGCTCTGGGTTCGTGGGTCGCCGGCTCTGGTTCGAAGATCGGTGGGTCGTGGGTTGACGACTCTGGGCTCTGGGTTCGTGGGTCGACGGCTCGTGGCGGTGGGTCGCCGGCTCTCTCTCTCTCTCTCTCTCTCTCTCTCTCTCTCTCTCTGTGTTTTCCGGAAAATGGGATTTGAAGGTAAAATAAAAACGGAAATCAATTTACACCCGGTCACACGGTCAACGGAAATGCATTTCCGAAAAATTTATTTTCCATGCGCAACCAAACACCTAAAAATGCGGAAAACCATTCCCTGAAACTATTTTCACCCAAAACAAACGGACCCTAAGTGACAACTATATCAAATTTCCTTTAGTAGTGATGATGATCCCAATTTGAGTAGGAATACATTTTAGTAAATGTTTTGCTTTCAGAGACTATGACAAACAAAAAGGAATAACTTTGTTATAGTTAATCCACAGGATTCAAATGTCAGCTTACCATATTTTCACAACTGCAACAGGCCCACAAAAGCCACACTTTGGTAATCAGGGAGTACAATGAGCTGAGCCAACCATGCTTGCCTGAGTTTGCCCGCAAGCCAGCTTATAGACAAATTTTATGCAACTCAACTCAACTTAATAAACCTTTTCCAGATACATAGGCATTACAGCAATAATTTCCACTGATTAGGTCCACAAACATACTTGACAATTATACTCACAAAAACAATTACATGACAATCATGAATTTAATATATGCTTCTTTAGATGTCAAACTATATATATATACAAACACACATTTACAAACCAGACTGCCCCAAGCCATAATATGTGCTTCTTTAGATGTCAAACTATAATTCTTACATTGCAGAAAACTTAAATCTATAACCTTATCAAGCAGTAGAATCATATCCATGAGACCAAACTACTTCTTCCTTCAGAACTTTACATTGCGCCTTCACAAAGGATATCATACAAAGTATGTGTACTAATTTATTGCTATACAGTAGCAAACAAAACCACATTATGAATTTTAATCTTCACTGTAGAAATTTGAGAATGCATTGGCGCTCTTTAAACTATGACAAAAACCTAGCAATACTCAATATTCACAGTCCTGCCTAGTTGGGTTTCCTTGAGTTATGGCAAACTCTGTTGTTTCAATTCTAGAATCTTGGAGTGACATTAGGTTCTCGTAGATATGGGACAGTGTAGAAGGCAGCCCTGGCACATTTGGTTTGGTGCATTTGGGGTGAAAGGAATTGTGGCATTTTTGAGGACAAAGAGTCCGCTGGACCAAACCCCAAGTTTTTATTTCTGAAGACTTTTTATGAATGGGGATTGAAGTCCTCCACCCTCTCCATGTTTTCTCTGATGGATTTCCTGGATACCCTACTTTTGTTCCGTTAATTATTCAGCTGGTTTCGCTGTATTTAATTTTCTAGTCATGTTTTGTTTTTCTGTTTTTTCTTTGATTTGTATATTCCCTGTATACACTTTTTGATTTTTAATAAATTGAAATTACCTATCAAAAATAAATAAATAAATAAATAAAATTCTTACTTATCTTTCAAAAATAAATAAATAACATAGAACAAAAAATTGTTACACCATCACTTGTCTCAACCCAAGACACAATTCAACTTTTTTTTTTTTTTGATAATTAACGAAAGTTTACCATCAGGAAATTCCTTGCTCCATGAGGCAGCAAGTTTTGGAAGTACTAAGATCACAAAATTCATTGTTGATTACTTTCTTTTCCTTCTTACCAAGAAAAATATTCTAGGGGATAGTGCAATTCACGTGGCCACAAAAAGTAAACATCTAAAAGTTTTAGAAGTCTTCATTAATAGCTCTACTGTAGAGTTGCAAATGAGGAATAGTATAGGAAACACTGCTTTACATGAAGCTATGTTTTTTCCTATTTGTTATGAAGCCATCAATCTTTTATTTTGGAGAGATCCTAACGCGGCATATATTTTGAATGAAGACGGAAAATCTCCATTGTGCCTAGCTACTCCCGATAAGCAAATTGTTGGGCTTCTATTACTAGAGCCATATGGGAATCGTGGTCTCATTGGAAGGTCTTGACATGAATTACCATTTTATGTTGCCATAAGGATGGAAAGATTAGGTGTATTCCTTACTTTTATTTTATCAATTTTTTATTGTCATGTTATTTATTTATTTTTTTATCTTATAAACGATTGAGCATAATGTATATTTGGTATGTTCAATAATAAATAGGTGCCATCTAAAATTATTCCTAATTTGCATAAGTTTTATACAATAAAATAAAACATAATGCATTGCATGTTTTGTATCACACTTACTTTGTATTTTCCACTTGGTTTTTTTTTTTTTTTTTTAATAAATTCAAGTTTTTTTTAATTCTCCCAAAAAAAAAAAAAAAAAACCTTTGTATTTTCCACATTGATTGTAACAAACATATTGCATGTCATGCATGTTCTAAATTAATATATTCTATTACATTCTTTCAAATGTCATTCATGTTTTAAAATATTTGTTTTTTTTTTTTTTTTTTTTTAATTTGATATATTAGATGAGGTTTTTTGGAAGAACCCATTACACTTCCACGTAAGGGACCAAAATGGGAATACACCTCTACATTTAGC
>NW_027069763.1:91553-110027 GCF_002906115.3 Quercus suber | reverse complement strand
TTTTTTTTTTTTTGATAATTAACGAAAGTTTTATTAAAAAACTAAAAATAGCCAACCCGAGTACATTGGAAATGTACTATGGGGGCATAAATCAATAACGAAGATTACAACAATCAAGTAAAATAGGAAGGGAAGAACAAGAAAAATGACAAAAGACCACACTCCAATCGAGGAGCATGTGTAAAAAAACGACTTAAACTCTATATAAAAAAAAAAAAAAAAAAAAACCTTTGTATTTTCCACATTGATTGTAACAAACATATTGCATGTCATGCATGTTCTAAATTAATATATTCTATTACATTCTTTCAAATGTCATTCATGTTTCAAAATATTTGTTTTTTTTTTTTTTTGTTAACTTAGATATATTAGAAGAGGTTTTTAGGAAGAACCCATTACACTTCCACGTAAGAGACCAAAATGGGAAAACACCTCTACATTTAGCTGCAACCAATAATTACATTGAGTGAATTCAGTTCATTTTAACAAAATTCAAACAACATACCCTTTTATAGAGCCTAAAGGGTGACCTTCCTATCCATATATCAAGCAAGAAGAGATACATTAAGGTCGTTGAAATATTTCTTGAATAGCAATGGCGTGATCCATCTAAATTATTGAACAGTTTAGGTCAAAATATATTGCATGTTGCAACAAAGCATGGGCAAGATATGTTGGTGAAAAGTATTTTGTCAAACCCAAGGTTTGAGAAGTTTCTAAATGAAAGTGATGAGAATGGACACATAGCTTTGCATTTGGCCTCTATCAATTTTCATTCAAATGTTATGTGTTCTCTTACATGGGATAGGAGAGTTAACTTCAGTTATCTATATAAAGAAGGTTTGACAGCTTTGGACATCGTTTGACAAAATGAATTGATAATGAGATAGGTATAAATGATCTTATCATTGATAATTGATCGAATAATTATTGCATCAACAATAATAAGTTGTAATAACTAATAATTTTTTGTTGCAATAGAAGCTTTAATATATTAGGAAAATTGCTATAATAACTTAAAATGAAGAAATAGTTGCAATAAATTGATACCAATTATTTTTGTAGTCTTACAATGAAAATTTTGAACAAATACATTATTGTAACGAAGTTATAATTGCAATAATTTGATATTAATTATTTTACAATCTATTGCAATGACAAACATGAAACTATAACGAATATATTATTATAATAACCTAGTATCAATTATTTCATAATCTATTGCAATGACAAAATGAAGTAAATATCTATTACAATGAAGATATCATTGCAATAATTTAATTTGACTTATTTTGTTCTATTATTTACAATCTTTTGCAATAAGATTCGTGAAATAATAGCCTATATCTACAAGATATTCGAAACTTTAAATTGTATATTGCAACAATGTATATACATATATATATATATATATATTTATTTATATCATTGTATCAAATTGTTATTAAAATATTTGGAGTTTATTACAACAACAGTTTTTGTTGCACAAAACTATTACCTCAAATTTTATTGCAACACCTTGTATCAACTATTGCAATGATTCTAATGTTATTGCAATGATTTTTTTTCATTGTAATAAACATTTTTTCTTGTGGTGTTTACATTTCATTTTTTTATTTTCTCAACCAGAAAAAAAAAAAAAAAATCAAGTTCCTTTCTTATTAATGGCTGTGGACATACTGGTGCAAATTTATGCCTAAGATATTCTCAATGAAAGGATTGAAGCTTTAAAGTTGAAACAGTTTCCAAACCTCCACCAATACAAGAACACTGCCCTCGTTGACTTTGATTTTGCTTCCTTTCATCAACTATTAGCCAATGATGATGTAATTGATTTTGTGACAACAAGTTTTGGAAGTACTAAGATCGCAAAATTCATCGTTGATCTCTTTCCCTTCCTTCTTACCAAGAAAAACATCCTAGGGGACGGTGCAATTGACTTGGCCACAAAAAGTAAACGTCTAAAAGTTTTGAAAGTCCTCACTAATAGCTTTATTGTAGAGTTGCAAATGAGAAATAGCATAGGAAACACTGCTTTACATGAATCTATATTTTCTTTTCTCTCTATTATGAAGCCATCAATCTTTTGTTCTGGGGAAATCCAAACGCGGCATATATTTTAAATAAAGACGAGAAATCTCCATTGTGTCTAGCTACTCCCGATTAGCAAATTGTTGGGCTTTTATTACTAGCGTCATATGGAAATCGTGGTCTCATTGGAAGGTCTCGACTTGAATTATCATTTTATGTTTTCATAAAGATGAAAAGATTAGGTATATTCCTTGATTTTATTTTATCAAATTTTTTATTGTCACCCTATTTAATTCTTTTTAATCTTATAAACAATTGAGCATAATGTATATTTGGTAGGTTCAATAATAAATAGGTGCCATCTAAAATTATTCACAATTTGCTTAAGTTTTGTGCAATAAAATAAAACATATTGAATTTTATATTTAGACATAATCTTATAAACAATTTAAGATTGCATAATCACATCAATGGTAACATTATTTGACATTTTTGGAAAAGTTGTTGAATTATTTATTGAGTTATTGGTTGACTAATCTGCACATCCGTTCTGTGAAGCATATTGCATATTACGTAATTTGTCTCCATACACTTAAGGGCATTCAAGGTCTCAATGGCCAATTTCATTTTCTTTGCATGTATGTTTGTTTGGAAAATGAAAATATATTTTCCCCAAAGTTGTATGTCATAAGATTCAATGAAAAATTGTAATGCACTTTTTTTCCATTCGGTTAACTAAGATATTGATAAAAGTGGTTGATTTTCATCCATATTTGATTCACATGATATAGTAACTGTGGGTCTATATTTGGCATTGGTGTCATGTCACACTATCACCCTTTCAATTAGCTTCAAAAAGTAGTTGTTTTTAAATTGTAATGTGCTAAACATATATGAGAAATCATCTCCTTTGTTATGGTAACTAACATGTGACATTTTAGTTCATGACAGATTATTTTTTTGGCTAACGATTATTCGGCTCAGGTGGAGGGTTGAAAAATTTGAAACCTGTATAGTCCAACCCAACCGAAGTATATAATTTTTTTCAAAATAAATTTTTTTTGATTCAGCCCTCACCAGTTTTTAATCAAAGTGATAAGGCTTCCCAAATGTGTCTTCCTCTCATTCGTACAAAATCTATTCTTATCTTGATAAATTAATTATTTTTTTCATCACTCATCAGTTTTTAGGCAAATACATGTAGTCTACTAACTTACTGTCATTGACTTACTGAGACTTACAGTATAGTTACAATTACACACCACTAACACCTTAGAGCATCCACAATGGTGGAGTCATAAATTTAGCAATTTGGCTCCACAAAAAGCTACTTTATCTATTTTATCACCTCGCTTTACAAAACACCCAACATTAGTGGTTTTATTTTAGTTTTCAACACAATAAAATAATAAAAAACAAACAACATAGCCACCTCCACCAACGACCACAACCACCATTCTATTTTATGTTGTTTGGTTTGGAATTTTAAGTTGATTGATTTTTCTTGGCAACCAAACAGGGGTCTAGGATTTTTGTTTCTTGCTTAATTTTTTATTTGTGTATTTGTTGGATTAGCAATGGCGGACAAGGAGATAATCATTAATGGCAATGAGTTGGATCAAACGGGGGAGAGCTCCTACGATCTTGATCAACCCGGCAACGGCGGCAATTATGACACTAGGGTTTCAAAGCTGAATAGGAAGATCGAGTCTTTGGAGCGTGAGAAGCTTCAAATGGTGAATTTGAATTCGGAAAGTAAGGAGGGAATCAAGAAACTGAGTTTGGAGATCAGAGAGCTTCGAAACGATAACGCATTGAAAAAGAAAAGCTCAAAGAGATGGAGAAGGAGATCGAATGGTCTGGAGAGGAGCTAAAGACTTTGGAGTCGGTGGCCAAGAGAGCAGTGGAGCTCGAGACTGAGGTTTCGAGGATGCAATATGATTTCATCGATGAGCAAAGGTGACAAGGCGAACAAGGGAATGAGTGAATTGAAGAGGGCTTGCTACAATATCAGGAGAGAGAGAGAGAGAGAGAGAGAGAGAGAGAGTCTCTCTCTCGACTCAACAAAGAATAAAAAAGAGGAGAAAAGAATTAGAAAAAAAAACATTAAAAGCACGTAGCAACTTGCTACAGTAAACAGGTACTAGTACTTGTTTAGAGCATCATTATTGGTGGAGGCATATTGCTATAATGTTCTTTTTTGCCTCCTCGAACTACAAAATGTTGTGCTTCATTGGTGGTGCCATAGCCAAAAAAATTTGGCTACATGCTATAGTAAACAGGTACTACTACACAACTAAACTTTGTCCTAATTTAAGCGATACTCGACATTGCTAATGTCAAGTTCTACTTAAAAATACACATAGAATTTAAATTTGAGGATATCAAATTCTACATAGAACTTGATTTTGTTAAAATTGAGTTCCAAAATAGGGATATTTTGCTAAATATTTTAAAAAGATGAATATTTTGCTACATAGTTTTAAAATCAAGGATATTTACCCATTTTCCCCCTAATTTGAGTTTTATACGTTTGACTTTTGAGTAATGTTTTGACTTGTTTGTGCTGCCAAGAATTTTGGCAATCTCTTGGAATTTGAATGAGCAATGCAATGAATATAATTTTTATACTACTTTTATAATTTATAGAGATGATAGATTGTAATTAAACCATATTACTTTCATATACACCTCCCACTAGTCCGAAACCTCTGATCCTATACATAGTGATTTTTTTTAGGAAACAGTAATACTTATTAGAACACACGAAGATAAAAATAGTATATAGAGTTTTTTTAAACAGGCTAATATTATATTATATAACCAGAGTACTACTATAAAATGGCCTAAATTTTGTAGTAATAGCCTGAGGTTATAAGGATTAAAACTCTAACACACACAACTTATGTAGGATAAACATCTCTATTTTTTTTTATTTAATTTATACATAGTGATTAGTGTCACTATACCTATCCAATATATATATCATAATGACACCGAACATATTGAATTTGTATTGGACAATCTTTAATTTCTGGGACTGCTAGGTTGAGAAAGAAAGTGCTCTCAGGAAATGCATAAAGAAAACCCAGTTCAGTCGTAGGGCCTATTCGTTCAGCTTATTATTATTTTTCAATATATACCTGTAGTTTTTGCACGATAAACAAAATAATATGATGAAAATAAGCTCATCTAAATGCAGACTTTAATTTCGTCAATTTGTGTTCATGAGAAATTACACTTTATTCTCATAAATTATGGATTAAGATCAAGGGAGTCAATACCGTACCAGAGGTTGTACCGATTTGGTTAGCAGTACGATATATTTCGGATACCGATCAATAACGGTGTACCATTTCAGGTTTACCGCTATATATATATATATATATATATATAAATCCATAGATTAGACTAATTTGTAATCTTAAACCCCACACAAGCCTAAGCCCAAGCCTAAGTTTATACATTTATATCTATAAAAAGAATTAAAAATCAAGTTAAATTTAAAATACTAAACTTACATTTCAGTGCTTTCACACATGAACTAACTGAGGGCTTAAAAAAAAAAAAAAATAGAACAACTGACATGTGAGAGGACTTTTGACCCTTTTTAGGGGCTAGGAAATTATTAAAAAAATGAAAAAAATCTGATAGAGGAAAGTTGCTTCTGACTTTACACAACTTTTGCAAGCTGTTAACTTTATTGGGTGTTTAAAGAAGCTGAAATGCAAGCTATTGGCTTAAGTTGGACGCAACCAAGAAAGAGGAAAGAGAAAGTAAATCTGAAAGAGAGAAAGAGAACGCCGGTCAAGAAGATCTGGAATTTGAGGGAGGAAAGACCATGCGCTATGAGTTTGAGAAACTGCAAGTGACGCCGGTGAGTGGAGAGATGAGAGAGTGAGAACTTTTTTTTTTTTCCTTCTTCTTTTTCCTGTTTCGGCCTGGTATCCATTTACCGGCCGGAATATCCGAATTTCGCGGTACGAGGCCGGTATGTCCAGTATTTTTTCCGGTACGAAATAAGAGGGTTAAGTGTACCGGTTCACTGGCCAGTACGGTACAAAATTTACTTTCTTGATTAAGATTCTCTAAAGTTTCTAGGACATATTCTACCAGGAAAAATTCCTTTAATTCTCACATTCATTTTAAAATAAAAGGCTAAGATTATGCCATTTCATCAAATCACAAACCTAAAAAATAATGCTTTCCATTAAAAAAAAAAAAATACTCAAACTCAATCATGGAAACCCAAAACTGCCTCACTCTCCCCTCCTAATACCAATCTCCGGTGACAACCCAAACTAATACCAAACATGAATCCGCTAAAAACCCAACCCACGGGAATAGATCCATTGCGCGTGGCCAATTTCAATCATACATACATACCACAATCCAAAAGGAAAACCGACAAGAAAGTCTTAATAAAAGTGACAATATATATTTAATTGCCATTGTTGTTATATTATGACTTGTGTGAAACCTGTGGCTGGTTTTGTGATTGAAATTAACGATACATTCTTTTTCCTTTTCTTGATAACCTGTGGATGATCTTTTGATTTTTAGACCATTGACTGCAATGTAAGACATTTGGGAAAGATGAGAATACCCAAATCGGATCTGGGTTGGTGGTGGAGTCTAATTGGAGTGTGGTGGTAGGACCAATGAAGTCAATATCATATCGGTACGGTCGTACCAGCCATTAAACCAATACTAGTACTCCTTCAATAAGTTTTTTTTAAAAAACCGGGTTGTACTACCCTATTTTGGCCGTACCAACTTATACCGGCATGTATTGGGGTTTTGGCCAATACAATAAATTTTTTTTTTTTTAAATTGTTATTTAAGCTTATACATTGGTTAATGTACTTAAGCTAACATGTATAAAATATGTGGATTTTAAATTTTATCTTGATAAACATAAAATTTAATATATTCATACTTAAATAATAAATATATATATATATATATATATTTTTTTTGTATAGAAATATATAAATAACAGTAATCCCAAAATGATACACCGGTATCAATTGATATCGAAATATTTCATTCCCCTAGTCAAACTGAAATGACATCCGATACGAAATTGACTTCCTTAGATAGAACACCAACAATTGGTAGCAAGAGGGGAGAGCGGGGCAGTTTTGGGTTTAATAGTGAGTTAGTTTGAGTGTTTTTTTTTTTTTTTTTTTTTTTTTTAATAATGAAAATAATTAATTTTTAATAGATTGATGAGGTGGCGAAATCCTGACCTTTTATTTTAAAAAGAATTTTAGGATTGCTGGAACTATATCTGTTAGAGTGCCCTAAGAATTCTAGAGGATCTTGATGCCTAAATTATATCCCATTTTATACTTACCCTCCTAAACTATAAGAATATACACTTTACTCCCTAAACTATTACTAATGTAATAGTTGCCCCTCTAAATTATGAGAATGTATACCCTTCTATTACTTATGTAACACTTTGCACCCCTACACCATGAGTGGTAGTTTAGGAAAGTAAGTGTGCATTCTTATTGTTTAGTGGGGTAAGTGTAAAAGGAGTCATAGTTTAAAAGGTAAAATATGCGGTTTCATAGTTTGGAGGGATAAATGTAGAGGGGGTAAAGCCTCAGATGGTAAAAGTGTTCTTTTTTATAGTTTATGAGGGTAAGCGTAAAAGGATCATAGTTTAGAAGGTAAAGTATAATTTTCCTTTGTTTTTTATGATACCCCTCCTAGTTGGATTATAAGTGACAATAACTCTGTCATGTCTGGAGAGAATTAGTTGATTAAATTTAGTATTCGCAAGGTTCAATAGAAGATTAGTCTAAGACTTGACGAATGCTGTTTACTTTGGAGTACCTTTATGTTTGCTCTATATCTACCATGATAGCAGGTCAATCGGTCGAGTCATAAAGGTTGATTGATAGAAGTGTAAATATGGGATTTTTTTGGGGTTAAAAACCAGTTTTGAAGTGTTTCAGATGGTTAGTGAGTTTTGTAAACATTTGTTGATATTAAATCAACCAAGATATTTCTCCAAAGGGAAAAGGTGTTTATTGAAAAGCTATAACTCATTCCTATAAATAGTGATCCATGTTAAAATTTTAAGAGAGGCCCCTTGACCATTATATAAAAATTCACGAGAATTTTTTCAAGAATGCTACTTGAAGAATTCTTAGTTTATTTAATTGTATCTTATGGATAAATTTGCAACAATCCTTTTAACTTTTTATATTATTTAATTTTTTTTAGAAGAAAATAAATGTATTTAATTTAATTGAAATTTTAATTAAACTTGTGATTTGACAGATGACTATCTTGTTAAACCAATGACTCTGTCTTGAGACCCATTCCGTGTCAAGTTGCGGTCTGAATTTAGTAAATATGTTTCCACATCCAATTATTCTTGAAAAAATAATAATAATACAATTGTTAACTTTTTTCTCTTTTTTTAATGGACCATGAATTATTTTGGAGTACACTAGTGTGCATCAGTGAAACAAAACAAAAGTAGTTTGAATTAACCAAATTACATACCACTGGGCCTTGTAGCCTAGTGGTACCCAATTCCGTATGTAATTGTTAGTTCAGAGGTCCTATCTCTCGCAATTATCCAGTAAAAAAAAAGAAAAAAGAATTAACCAAATTACATCATAGAAGACTAGAAGTAGAATTCAACGGACGAAGTGACTTACATGTTTTCTTTTTCTTTTCTATTTTGGAAATAAAAAGCCTGTGCAGATAAGTGAAAGTGAGTCGTGTGATAATGACCAATTAATGAAGCTTAGGATTAGGAAAAAGATTTACAGTTTGAAAGCATTAAAGGCCCAGTTATTGCACACTTTCTACGAATTTTTCATACATGCTTGAATGACCCCGATGGCCAAGAAATCTGTGGATATTAATTATTTATCGTCACTAACCAGAATCAGTCTTAACATTACCAGATAAAAACTGCACTTTTTTTTTTTTTTTTATCATTCTCGATTAACTTTGAAATTTCAAAACCTCATTTGAGACAACCGACTTAAATAGCGATTTTAAACTTCATAGCTATAGTGAAGTGATATAAAGTCTGCCCTTTAGGAAAGGGTAGAAACTGTTACACATACCAGGTTGCACATACACGTGCATTTGGGTTGAAATCCTGAGGTTTTAATTGTAATTTTCATTTTGTTGATAATCTGCAATGGAATTGAACAAAGGAATCGAAACAAAGGGGATAGTCTTCCTTACAAACCGACTTGATAGCACTTTACCCTTATTAAAACAGACAGACAAACGGAATTTAAAGCAAACAAGGGCTGAAATCCAGAGTTGAAAACAAAATAAAACTACACTTTTAGGAAAGCAGGCAGAATCAAAGAGAATAGAGATGCGCATCCAACAGAGAAGCTTTTTTATTGTATTTGGGATGACGCCACCAGAGTGAGACTTTAGACTCAGATAATCCAGCAAACTGCAAGAGAAACGATGAATAAATAAATAAATCTCCTTTTTTTTTTCCTGAATAAATGTCGGTTATTTTAGATAGAAGAATTTTTTATAACTTGTGCCAAAATGCATGCAAGTTATAAAAATATCTTACCAGCAACCATGAATGGGATCATGTTACGTACCAGCATCAGAGGTTGTTAAAATGTTCACAAGCAGTAACATCCCCAGTAAAATTTTCAAATATTCCATCCGAGGAGAAACCAAGTTCTCCATGATCAATATGACGAGGACACAGAAGAGGAGCATTAATGGAGAAGAAATCAGGATCTCCAGAAATATCATTTGTTGATGCATCGATATCATTGAGAAAGTTTTCGTAGACAAAAGGCTGACCTCCAGTGAATTCATTCCGCATCTGTTCACTTGAAAATGCTTCATCCATTTGGGTCATCAAAGCGTTGCTTTGGTTTCCACAACTAGTACTACCTCCAATGGTTGGTAAGTTGGATTCAAAAGGCAATGTTACACTCCGAAAGCCTTGAGTGTTCTTTGCTGCAGGGGCTTGTTGCTGTTGTAATAATATATCTGGCTCATTTGCAACCATAGTCTTCAAGACTTGATCGACCAAAGTCATTGGTGGATGTTCCTTCATTTGATATATGGACTGAATATGCTCTGAACTGGTACCATCTTTGTCTCTGTACCCCAGCATATGCAGCTGGGCCTTTCTTTTAATGCTATCACGGTATTTCTGCACCATGAAATAGTGAATAGTGAGTACCCTTTACCGAAAGAGAAATCTGACTTCATAAACTATCACTCAACAGGTGTGATTTTTCCTTAAGAGGCATCTGACCCGGTAACTTGATAAATCACCATTTCACACCAAGTTTTACGTCAAGAACACTTGATATCATGTTAAATTAGCATGGTCCTAACTGGAAACAACCTTTATAATCGTTATTCTAATGTGATTGTTTAAGTTTAAATAGATATTCACATGCTGGGGAAAAATCAATTAAGGATACAATAAGAATAATAATTACCTGAAGATGGCTGGAAATCTTTTCCCTATCAACATCTTCGAAACCCTTAAAGTTACTTTGTAAGAGTTGCAAAATTTTCTTGGGAGTCGCATCTGCTTCAACATATATAAGATATTGTAATACAGGCTAAAATGCTAATAGTGAAGAATGGGATGGAGTGCACAAACAATCATAACGGCTGAGTTTAATTACCTGTCTTCAGAAACAAAATTCCATTCTTAATAAACAAAATTTTCTATTCTTGGACTTACAGAATCACAAAACAAGTCTAACAGATTACATTTAAAAAATAATAATAATAACCCTTAGTACAAATATTTTTCCCAGAAAGTTTCTTTAAGAGAATAACCCAAACAACTAATAAAATGATTATTTTCAAAATCATTAAACTAACCACAAACTAATGATTCCAAAATTAACATTAGTTATTGTTTTAAAAAAGGAAATATTAGTTGCATAAAGTGACACGCTGGTATGATAAATGCATACCCTTAAAAAAAAGGATAAAACAAGTTTTACACGCACATTCGTACAAAGGTATTTTTGAACTGAAATTGTTAGTTGAAGACATGAGTTACTCACGATTTCAGTTCAATATAACATGTTTATGGACATTTGTGCAAAACAGTGTGCGTGTAATTTACACTACTTTCAGGGGAAAAAAAAAAAGAGCACAGATGCATTATACGAATTTATAGAATTATTGCAAATAGTCGTACAGAAGTGTTACAGAATTAAGGCTCCATACAATGTGCTATATTTCTCAGCGAGAATAATTAAAATGGACATATTTAATTTATGGAGAACTAGTTCCAGTACAGGGGCTCCATATGTTTTCCTTCCCATATCTAACAAACTCTTTTTTTAGTCATAAATGGGCCACTAAATTATTTTAAAGTAATTGACTTCACCAACTTGCACCATTAAAAGCAACGGACAAAGTGAACTTGAGCAGATAAATGACTAGAGTGTGAGAACAACAAATTAATGCAGATAAGATTAGGAAAAAGACTCATACTATCAATGCCCCCCAGTTTTTTCACACTTTCTACAAACTTTTCATGAGAGTCTGATGTCCAAGACATCCGCTGATTTCTCACTCTGGACACATTATTTGTCAGCTGCTGCACTTGAGCCCACTTATTGTCTTTCTTGAGAAACATATATTTCCACACCATCTTAAGAACACTCATTGGGATAGGCTTCAGCAGATAATCACAGGCGCCATAGTTCAAACTCCTTTGAACAATGTCAGGTTTATCATCCTCGGATGTCACTACGTAACATTATAAATATTGAGATGTTAGATTCACAATTTTATTTATTTATTTTTTTGAAACAGAAAATGACACACATATCCAAGAAACACACACACACACGCACACACAGGCCTGTGTACTTACCAATAACAGGCAAATCTATCTCTCTAACAATTCGAAGAAGCTCAAATTCATTCACACCAAGCAAGCATTGTTCAATTATAATAATATGAAATACACTTCCCTCCATCCTTAGCAGAGTTGAAGCATCCTCCACTCGATTGCATTCAGTAACTGAAAATATTTGTGCTTAAGGTAACTGGTCGAATTGCCATTTAAATTAAAAATAAATAAAAAAAAAAATTATAGAAAAGGAATCCTATCAGAGGCTTTGTTAATGGAAGCATTGCTCAAAAACTAAACCTAACTCAGATAACAAAATTAAAACCAATCCTACCAAGAAATCCAATCCCCAGATTTAAGAACCAAAAAAAAAAAAAAAAAAAAAAAACACTTTTCCTTATATTGTGCCTTCACACTAAGAACCAAAAAAAAAAAAAAAAAAAAAAACACTTTTCCTTATATTGTGCCTTCACACTACTCTCGCTCACTGGACAAGGCCTAGCTACCTCGAATTAGCCAAAGATTTTCTGTTTTGTTATTGGTGGGATGCGGGTATTCGTAATTTTTATATTGCTATTTAAGTAAAGCCTTTTCAACTTGAGGTGAACGGGGGAACCTTCTTTTGCATTATTTTTGAAAGAGGCAAGTATTTCCCAATGGTGGTTGAACAATAATGAACGTGCTATATTAGGAAGTAATCTTCAACAATTTTTTACCTTCAAAGAAGGGGACACTGATTTTTTTTTGCAATTTAGCACCATTTTGCTAACACGCTCAATTTCAACCTTTTCTACCTCCCTCGGAGAAGAGAAGAGAAGAAGAAGAAGAGACCCACGGAGAAGGAAGAAGAAGAAGAAGAAGAAACTCAGATCCAACATTTACCGTGGCTTTGCTGACGATCTTGCGATAACGCTTCAACTCAATCCGATTTGATGGTGGCCCTTGTGATACCGCTTCAACTCAATCCCTTAACATGCTAACTCGCGGCCATTCGAGACCTGCAGTTTAAACTCAATAAAAAATCGAAAGGAATAAGAAGTAACCTTCATATCCAAATCTCCGAAGGTTCGCCTCCATTTCTTGCAGACTTTGCTGATCGTGATCCACAATCAAAACGCTCAAACCAAGGGGAAAATTATTGAAAGTTGTGTCGCTTTCCCTCAACAAGGCACTGCCCTCGTTCTTCATGCGGAACATGATGAATGGAAAAACACTGTGTTCGAGCTTGATATGTGTATTAACTGAGAAAATTCAAATGGATTAGTACCGATGAGAATAAGATTGCGTCTAGCGTATATATTAAGCATTCCGCAAGGGAAAAGATGAACGCTTGCTGGACTGTACGGGTCCCACTGCCACAACGATCACAAATACTTTTTTATATAAGGGAAAAGTAGAGCTATTTTTTAATTAACCAGTTTTTTTTTTTTAGGAAATAATTAACTAATTTAAGAAAGTTTTTAGGGAGAAAAAAATAAATTAATTAATATTTTGATTTTTTTTTTTTCGTAAAAGTGGAATCAATTTTTCTTTTTTGAAATAATTTACTTTCAACTAATTTAAGGATCTGTTTGGAAATAGTTTATTTAATTTAAATTGAAAATTTATTAATGTAAGTGTAAAAAAAAAAAAAAAATTAAAAATTAGTTAAATAGTATAATGAGATCTATGAATAATATCAAAAAGTGCAATTAAACTCACAAACAATATCAAAAAGAAATTAAAAAATAAAATAAACTAAAGCTTACATCACATTCTAAACAGATTCTAATAAGAGTATCTGTTAATATGATCCATATCATAAGGAATAAATACTTTTGGTTCCTACCTAAGTTTGTGTTCCCTCTCACAAATGACTACAAATTAACCTTTTTTTTTCTTATTTTATACATTGTTAGAGGAATGTGGATCTAAAGCTACATTTTTTTTTTTCAATTTTATTTCAAATGAGCTAATTTTTAACTTTTTAAAATTAAACTAATTTTTTTAGCTTTTTATCTCACATTAATCATTATATAATTGATTTTTTGTTTTTTTTTTTTAAATTTATTTCCAAATTATGACGTACACAATCTATTGGAAGATAACACCATCGTGGTGGTCGTAAGAGCATCACCATTAGTGGTGGTAAAATAGCAAGAAAGCATAAAAAATATTATTTATCACTTAGTTGGGTTTCGTGGCAAAGAGGAAAAGAGAGGAAGTGAGAAGGAAATTAATAAAAAAAAGAATATTGTTTGGATTATGGTCAAAATAAGACCATTAATGCATGATATGTTGTGAAATCGTGTGTTAAAATAGATTAAATAGCTTTTTAAATTGTTAAATGCTAAAAATTTTAGTTTCATCAATGTGGATGCTCTAAACTAGTAAAATCACTAAAAAAAATTAAAAAACTATTTCTAGCCCTTCAAACACCGAAATACATGCTATATCAAAAGTGCTAAAGCTAAATAAATAAATAAATAAATAAAATTAGCAATATGCTATAGTGATCTACTACTAGTGGCAGACTATTGGAGTATATTACTTTTATTATTTAATTCATTTATTTTCATGGGTTGGAGATGTAGAGAGAGAGAGATTATAGAGAAATGAATATGTTGAGTTGTTTATATTATTTTAATAGATTGTTTATATTGTTTTAATAGGTTTTATGTTTTAATAGGTTGTATGTAAAAATAAAAAATTTGACGTAGGGTGTATTATAAAAGTAAGGTGTTGAAAGCTAAATTTTTTTAGTAATGCTCTTAGTGGAAGGCTCCATAGAGTGTTATCTCCCCCCAGCACTCTCCTCCTCTACTTGGGCCACCCATGCTTGCCAAAATTGTTGGATATGGGTAAAGGAAGGGTACCCTTCCTTACATAGAACCAAAACACAAATAAGAGTAAGCAAGATTCAAGATCATAAATTTTAGTAAAGGAAGGAGATTGGAAAAAAAAAAAATTTAATTCATAAAATTTTGATTAATATATAGAATTAAAAATTAATTAATTAATAATTTAATTGACGTACAAAAATATAAGGTCATGCGAACTAGAAAAAAGAAAAAGAAAAAGAAAAATTTTCTTGCATATTATTAATACATATTTTTCCATTCTAAAATAACTTTGTTTAGATCCCTAATCAATTATGCAGCACATTTATTGATGGACTTCGCAAGTTAATTTTGGATTATACACATAAGTACATATATCAACCACGGTTAGAGCATCATCAAATTTAAAATAATATTAAAAAATCTTGTAATAATTGGTTGACACATCTGATATATTTAATTGAAAAATGACAGTGTTAATTCAAACCCATTAAAAAATACATTATGGAGCAACATTTACAATAGAATATACTCATAAAATCTTTTTAATCTTAGACTCTTTATGTAACCTCTACAAATATCTCACGAATGTGAAGTCTGTATGAATTATGCTGGTGAATACTCATAAAATCTTTTTAATCTTAGACTCTTTATGTAACCTCTACAAATATCTCACGAATGTGAAGTCCGTATGAATTATGCTGGTGAAAGGAGGCTATAAACATGATATTAAACGTAAGATTGTAGGAACACCAAAATATTCATGCGGTCAAGCATCATAATAATTAAGAAGTGAATAGGGGAGTGTTCTGCCATCTACTTGCGGTGGATTGTTTAAACAGGGGAGAGAATCTGTCTTTTTCTGTTTGATTTGAAATTTTAGAGGGAATTCAGGAAAAAAAGAGTTTTTTTTTTTTTTTTTTGGATAAGTAGTTTTTTAGTTGAACTTTGGTCTTGTTACAGAAATCAATTCCACGCGTGTTGGCCTATTGGATCGTATTATTTTTATTTGACTATTTAGAGGGTTGGTAGGGGACCCTATTGCATTGTATTCTTTCTCTTTTGTTTAATCTCGGGTTTTTTTTTTACTGAGTTTTTCTTTTTGGTAAAAAGAACAAATTGAGTTAAAGATCATATTTTCGGTAAAAAGAAATATACATGAAAAAGATATGATCTTTTCATATATATATATATACAATTTCTTTTTACCGAAGATATGATTTTTTTTTAAAAAAAAAAAAAATTAAAGATATGATCTTTTATAAGTCAAAAAGATATCATCTTTTTTGCAACTTCCAAATGCGCGTGATTCTTTTTACATGAAAAAGATATGATCTTTTTTTCCTTTTGGTAAAAAGAACCAATAGAGTTAAAGATCATATTTTCGGTAAAATGAAATATATATGAAAAAGATATGATCTTTTCATATATACAATTTTTTTTACCGAAGATATGATTTTTAAAATTTTTTTTTTTATACTAAAGATATGATCTTTTAAGTCAAAAAGATAAGTACTTTTTTGCAAATGATCCGGTCTTCCATTTCTTTTTCGTCCTTTTCTCAGTAAACATGAATACCAGATAGTGCAGTCAAAGATGGCGGACAAACAAGAGGCCAGTTTTGTTGTAAAGGGTATTGCACGGGGTGCAATAGCTCAAATCTCATCCGTTTATTCAATCCATGTCTCCTAAATTTGACACTTCATCAAATTGGAAAAATATCATTTCATCCCTAAAAACTTTCAAACCCCGCATGCATTTCCTCTTGAACAAAAAAAATCAAAATTTCTGTCTCTCAAGGATTGAAGCTCTCTCTCTTCACGGCACAACCATTAGCCCAGGTCTTCGGTTCGGACAATAATGGATTTTTTCTCATCAGAAAATCCCTAAAATCCCCACTAGTACAGTCATCATCGATGCCGATCATATTTATCTGTGATTCCTAGACCGCTTCCTACATCAGACTTTGCAAGGAGGTGAATTCTTTCATTTGTATACATCGAATCAAAATAAAAATTACTTATGTAAAATATCTGTTGGGGTTTGATTTTAATTCTATATGTCTACTAGTAATCTATTTCATCAATGAGATAGTTACTGATGCGAGATGCAAAAGCGTAAAGAAGCAGGACATGTCTACTTTTAGAAAACAAGAAACAAAACACGTTTGTTTTTGAAAATAATCTCAAATCCACGAGAGTTCCTTGAATCCACAAGGAGAAAGGGTTCTAGAATTCACCAGAGAAACGATAGACAAAAGTCCGAATTTTTATTGATATCAATAATACTGAAAAATGTTTATAGACTTAGGAGCTTATTTAAGAGCTCTGTAAAACTTAACAGACAATAAAATATATTCTAAAATAACTTCTAATTAATATCTAACCATAACAAGAATCAAATTTGACCTAAAAAATATTAAACGCACCTAAGAACAAGGAAATAACAACCCTAAACCTAAAATGACAAAAATTGCAAATTAAATAACAAAATTAATAAATTACAATAATTAAATAGTAAATTGTGTCCTACATCAGACCTCTCCACTCGAAATAAACTTGTCCTCAAGTTTAGCTTTAAAATTTGAAATCTTCCGCTCTAAATAAACAAATACTTCGAATGCTTGAACCCCTTGATCTTTTTTCCATACTTGCAACTTATTAATGGAATAAACAAATCAACTTGAATTTCTTTTACCTTAGTCTTCATGTAATTGTAGAGATTTACCAAATAAGAACTAACAATTGAATCAAATCTATCAACCTCATTAAAATCAACAAACTTCGGTGTATCGCTTACCACCAAAATAAAAAGATCTTGAGATTGACAATCATATGATTTGATTTCATTGAAATCCTTGAAATTTTCATCTTCAATTGTCTCTGCCTTCTCGACTTCAAGATCTTTCTCTATAATAAGGTCTTCATTAATCTACTCCACAATCTTAATTTTAGATTCTTCTTTTATAACAATGTCTTTACTAATTTTCTCACAAATCTCTATATTTTCTTCAAGAAAAATATGTTTTTCAATATACAATTCTTCTCTTGATGGTAGAATATGTGGTTCTTCAAAATAATTCAAGTGTGAACTTCTTAGTCAAAAATAATCTTGTTTTGTACATGATAGAAGTTCATCACAATCCAAATGATAAAATTTGATAGCAAGCATCTTTTTCATCCTTGGCCATGAACAAATCTAATTTTTCTTTATCTTGTCTAATTCTATCAGATTGTATTCATTCCCACCAATGTAAGGCATACTCACTAAGTTTAAACAAAATAAGTTCAACTTTTCACTCATTACAAATATTCTCATAGTCAAACAAATCCTCCAGATCAAGTAACCAATCAAGAAAATCTTCTTTATAAAAATAACCATTTAAACTTGCAATTCTTTTATAAGGTCTATATGAAATTTGCTTACCAAAAGGTTGTTTGTGAGTTATGTCTCCGCGACAGTTATCCTTATTGTTTCCATGCTCCAACAACGGTATCTTAGCACAAATATTTTTGAGAGCTAGCTATATGTCACATAATACTTACTAAGTTTTCTGTCACCGGAATTGCTACCATCTCATACGTTAGCCACCAGAGTAGGATAAGTCAAGGCTTTGATACCAACTGATGTGGGAATACGGAAACGTCAAGAAGCAAAACATGCCTACTTTTAAAAAATAAGAAGCAAAATACGTTTGCTTTTGAAAATAACCTCGAATCCACGAGGGTTCCTTGAATCCACAAGAGTCCTTAAATCCACAATGAAAAATGG